>NC_056747.1:424299643-424599643 GCF_019279795.1 Protopterus annectens | reverse complement strand
TTTTTGAAGAGTGCTAATGAGGAGCTCTGTTTGACATAGATACGTAGTCTATTCCAGAGTATGGGAACTCTGTGGGACAGGAATCTATCCCTCCAGCATGTTCGGTTTATTGTGGTGACCAGGTTTAGGTCCCTAGAGTGTGTAGCTTGGAGGGATTGGGATTTCTTTAACTGGAGCATGTCCAACAGCTCTGGGTTTGACATAGCTTTGTATGTTAGGCAGAGATCGCCTCTGAGTAGGTGATATGCGACGGAGTAATGCTGGAGTTTTTTGAGACGGTCTGCGTAAGGCATCTGCTTGAGGCCAGTAATCCTCTTTGTGAGGTATTTTTGCGGCCTTTCCAGTTGTTGTAGATGTCTTGTGAGGTACATACCAAAAGGGGCGTTGTATTCTATAAGGGGTCTAATGAGTGATGAGTTGTGGGGAACAATTACCTCTTTTTTTCTGGATGAGAAACCTTTTGTGATGAGGTGTGCCACGTAGAAGGATTTCCTGACCTCTGTGGCGATGTGATTATCAAAGGAGAGACTACTGTCCACCTGTGTCCCAAGGTCTCTTCTCACACTTTCGGTGTTAAGTAGACTACCGCCTATGTGGTAGTTCATGGGTACAGTTTTTACCAAAGGGGATGACAATGCACTTTTTGGCATTCAGCTTGAGACCATGTCTTTGACACCAGGCATCTGTCTCAGTGAGGCCCTTTTGTAGGATGTCCACATCGTTAGGAGTTTCAGTTATGGCTCTAGTTTGCAGTCATCTGCAAATTTAGTTAGCCAAAGACCTTCTGTGTTAGCCTGTACTTCAGAGAAGTAGATACCAAACAGGAGAGGACCCAGGACTGAACACTGTGGTACTTCACTTGTCACTGGTCTGAAGTCTGATTTAGAGTCTGCTACTTTCACGGTGTGGGTTCTGTCAGTAAGCCAGTTGGCAACCCATCTTGTAACATAGGGATTTATACCTACTTTAGTGTGTTTATCTATAATTCCAGAGTGGGGGATGGTGTCGAATGCCTTGGCGAGATCTAGATAGGCTGTGTAAATCACCTTACCCTCATCTATGGCTTTGGTGACTACTTCAAAGAAGTCTATCAGGTTTAGGAGACATGATTCGCCTTTTACAAACCCAAACTGTGTGGGGTCCAGAGTTTGGAGATCTCCAGTGTCTTTGTTTATTATACGTTCCATGGCCTTGCAGACGAGGCTCGTCAGGCTAATGGGGCGGTAGTTCCCGGGGTCTGTTGTGGTCCCCCCATTTGTGGAGTGGGATAACTGTCATGGTGTGCCATTCAATGGGCACAAAGCCTGAGGTGAGGCTATGATTGAACATGGTACTTAGGTGGGGTGCCAGTTCATTCTGTAGTTCATGTAGAAGGCAGCCTGGGATGTTGTCAGGTCCCATGGATGCTGTGCTCTTGGCTTTGGAGAGTGAAGTTTTTACCTGTGCAGCCGTGATTACAGGAACTTTGCATTCTTCCGGTATAAAGATGGGCCCTTTAGGGGGTGAGAGGGGGGTAAAGTTAGCACTGAACCTATCTGCCAGGATGTTGGCAATATCAGTTGGTTCTGTATATTTAGTGTCATTGTGCTGTAACTCAGAGCAGATCTGAGTGTTGCCATTGAGATTTTTGACATAACTATAGAATGCTTTGTGGTTGTCTTTAGAATCAGTGGCAGTTTTGTTTTCATAACTAGCTTTGGAGAATTTTATGAGGGATCTCAGCTTCATACTGAGGCTGACCAGGAAGTTCCTCCAATCATGGGATTTTACTCTTTTTTTTGCAACAGTTTCTTTTTTCTGTTGTAGAGTTTGTTTATGGCAGAAGACCAATGGCTTCCTTTTTTTGGAGGATAGCATCTTGGTTCTGTTAGGGATAGCACGATCCCTGCACTCGTGTGCTTATAAAGTGCATTTGTGTAGGATTCAGCAGTCGTACCTCTATTGTCCATCTGCATGGGTGGCGTGAAGTTTGCCACTTCTGTCTTAAGAAGCGTGAAGTTGGCTTTGAGAAATTTTTTATGGTTGTTTTCCTAATGGGGGGTGGGAGCGGGATGTGGATGTCTAGGGTGATTAGCTTGTGGTCGGATCTGACCAACGAGGAGCTGACCTCTGGTGTGGAACACTGGTCACCCATGTTGGTGATGACCATGTCTAGGATATTGCTGCCCCTGGTGGGGGTGTGGATAAGTTGATCCAAAGCATTGGAATTGATGATTTCCAGAAAATGTTGAGCAAAAGAGTTGGTACATGAGTAGTTTTCCCAGTTAATGGTAGGGTAGTTGAAGGGTAGTTGAAATCACCCATTATTAGAGTGTTGGGTTGTACCTTAATGTTTTCCAGTGTATCAAGAAAAGAGGAGTGGGAATCCTGGGGCATGGTGGGGGGTCTGTAGCAAGCTAGAAGCTGGATTGCGGTTTTGCCCAGAGTTAGTTGAACTTGGATAATCTCGGGTGCATTATGCTGAGCAACTAGCTTGGAGGTGTGGATATCCTTAATGAATATGGACACGCCTCCACCTTTAGTGTTTCGGTCCGGGTTTGGTGGCCGAAAGGTGTGGTGTGAATTATAGCCTGGTAATGCAGGGGTACTCTCTGGGTTTTGAACCAGGTCTCTGTCACTGCACAGATGTCACTGTTCTCCATTTTTAAGGAGTGCCTCGAGTGAGAGCATTTTGAGATTTAGACTTCTAGCATTGAGTAGCATTACCCTCAGATTTAGCGTGCTTGTACCTGTTACGCTGGTGAATTTTTCATTTGAACCTTGCCTAAAAAAGGCACTATGGGGGTGGCAAGAGCCTTTGCCAGTATCCGGAATCCCAAGGGCGACAGGTGCAGGCCATTTCTGGCAAAGCAGCATGGTCTGTCGATCATGTCATCCCAGGCAGACAGATACTGGATTCCCTTAGAATGACACCAGAAGCTTAGCCAGTTGTTAAAGTCAATCATTTTGTCCTTGTACTGTGGTGTCATTCTGGGTGATGGCAGGATGCTACTCAGGGCTAGGGTCATACCGGCCTGGGCTACAAGATCGTAGAGCTCCTCCATGTCTCTTTTCATGTAGTTCAGGTAGGTATGTCTCAGGTCATTCACACCAACATGGACAATGACAGAGTCATATTTGTACTTGTTGTGGAGTGACCTGAGTGCGTGTGTTATGTGGCGGATCCTGGCACCTGACAGGCAGCTTGACAGTAACTTTTTCCTTGTTTAGCCTGGTGAGTGGAACATCAGTGTGCCTGACTATAGAGTCACCTATGACTAGAGTGTTGGGTACATTATGCCTTATGGGCTGTAGTTGAGTGGCACACTGAGTATGTGGGATGTGTGTTATTTGGGTTGTGTTGGGGGGTGGAGGTTGCTTGCATTTCTGCTTTGGAGGTCTGTTGTTTGGGCAGATTTGTACTGAGAGCCTCCGTGAATGTAGGTGTGTGTTTTGTGGTTCTGTGTGTGTGTTTTGGTGGTGTAGGTTTTGAGGGATGAGTGCGGTGCGATGCAAGTGTTTACCTTCTCCTCTTGACTGTCTAGACCAGTCTTTGGTGAAGAGAGCTTTGCTGCCAGTTTGGCTATATAAGTGCATCTCTCACAGGTCGTAGTGTTGGGTGGTAGGTGGAGAGGGTTGTCTGTGTACATGAGGCAATTGCTGCATTGTCCCAAGATGCCCAGATTCATCAGGTAGACAGGAGAAAACACCGGGAGCTGAACTTTAGACATGCCTGAATAGGTGCTTATTTATTAAGTACTAAAAACTGTTTTCCTGTAGACAAATGAGGAAAGTTGAGTGCTGTAGTAATTTGTAAGTTATTTAGTGCTTACAATGAGTTCTGAACAAGTGCTGAGATCAAAGAAACAGATGAGTGCTAAAACTAAAAAGCTGGTTAGTTGCAAGGGAAATTTTGAAGAACAGACTTTATGGTGCCAGGAATAGTTTAACCCCAGTTAAGTGGGGGGGGGGGCTTAGGAGCTCACAAACAGTCCTGGACACAGCAAATCCGTATCTGACCTGCCACAGGAAAGGGGGGAAGCAAACATAGAATTTTTTTTCCACTAAAGTGGAAATGGGGAAAGCACTTACAAACAGAAAATACAACTCTCAGTATGAAAAAGCAGTTTACAGTTAAGTAATGTTAAAACAGTATAAAACAGTACATAAATGCAGTGAAACAATAAAAAAAGTTTTAAAACAGTGCAAAAATATAGTAGATCAACTGTATAGCACAATTATAAGCGTTTCAGAAGTGCAGTTCAGTGAAATAAGTATAAGAAATAACTTAGCCTGCTCTTGGAATCTTAAGGAATTTCCACTTATGCAATGCAGTCCAGAGCCTGACAATACAACTTTTTCATCGCTACTCAAAATAAACAATTTAACTTTCGCTCTACTATCGTCTTTGTCCTTCTGTCAATCTACACCTTCACTCTGCTGCCTATACCCCCAAAACACCTTGAGAATGCTGCTAAGTTATTTTTTCTTCATTACCTCTAGTGTTTATTATTACAATCACTTGACTAGATTGTAATTTTTACCTATATAAATTTGTACATATCGCATGTTTGCACACTTTTTCAACTATTGTATATTACTGTCTGTTTTGTGAATACTGCTTGTATCTTCTAATTGTTTTATATTTTATGTACTGTTTTATATTTTATTTGCTTTACTGTGAAGCTTCTCTCCTTGGGCCTCCAATGAAAATGGGTTCTCTTGGACCGGTGGACTTTCCTGGTAAACAAATGCAAATAAATTAATGAATGATAATTTATCATCTTATGTTAAGTCCATTGAGATTCCAGTAATGTAGTTTGGCCTCCTGGCTCCTTGAAGGGAGCAGTCTCTAGAACATTTTAATTGCAGTGTCTGTGTTTTCTCTTAATGTTTTCTGTATAGGAAAGAGTAGAATACAAATGTATTTTTTTTAATTCATTCTGATGACTGTTGGCTTGATGTCACTTCTGTAAACAGTAACATCACCTCTGAGGAAGGCATACCTGCCACCCTCTTATTGCAAGAAATCTGGACAAAGCCATGACAATGACTAAAAATAGGGGCAGTTTTTAAATACTGTTTTTATAAACTTAGAAAGTTTATTTATGTATGTATTTATTTATTAACGTGATTACTTCTATCAGTTTATTACTTCTATCAGGTTCTCTTCCCTGGCTTTTTCTCTACGTATATGGAAAGCCCGCTTTTCTCTCACTTCATATTGCAGTTCCTGTTTGTCTTGTATTAACTTACCTTTGATTTCTTTATAAACTGGCCACAATTTCTCTAAATTATTAAGTTGTTGCCATATAGCTTGTATCTATTCTTAAGCAGTGTTTTCATATGTTTAATTTGGTATAAATATTTAAACTGTAGATTTTTTTGTAATATCTTTGAAGAATTTGAAATTATTGTTCTTAAAATGTTTTGTAATACTTTGGAGCTTTTCTCCCTGGGACTGCACTGAAAATGGACTCCTACCCAGTTGGACTTTCCTGGTAGTCAAATGTCCATAAATAAGTTGATAGGATAACAGATTTGTGCATTAACATGAATTTTCTGTAGGGTATGAAGTCTGAAACTCAAATGTCTGACATTGTTTTCTGAGTTCATTCTTCAATGTTTTGCAAGAAAACAAAACAAATTATGAGGAACAGATCAAAAATCTGTACATTCTGCAAAAATGTGGACAGTTGAGAGGTATGGAGGGAGGTGACTACACAGTGAATAAATTGATAGCTGTGCAAATGTGAGAGGGATGCAGAATTACCGTTTCTCTTGGGGCATGAGTAACTGTGCAACAAATCAAATGACTGTTCAAGTACTAAAAAGTTCCTACATCAGTTAAATTTATGTGCTTTATTATTAAAATCTTAAGTATTATGCAAGAACAATGCTTGTAGTGCAAAGAATAGACAGCCAATTAAAAGTAAGTGAACAGTCTCATCTCTGTAGGATAGAAGCAAACACCTACTGTAGAGACATTAAAATTGTTGAAACAGCTGCCCAGACTTCGATACGAGGATGTAATATTTTAGGGAATTATTAGATGAAATAGCACATATTTTCTGCATTCATAATCTTTTGATACATCTTGCAGGCTTTGTCCGGAAGACACCAACTGTCTCCAGGCTTGATGATGGTGTCTTTACTTACAAAAACAGCAGCCAGAAGACAGGCATAATTCAGGAAACAAAAGAATACATCAAGCATCCCTTTGTATATAATTGAGCTTGTATGTGACAGGTTCCCATTCTCTTACTTTCCCAGTGGTTCCACTTCTTTTCATTTAGTTCCCAGGAAACACTTAAACAAATTTTCCCCTTTCCTGAACTGTTCCTGTTTTGTTTTCATCTCCAAAGTGAACTCCCCTGAGATCTCTTCAGCACCTGGGCTTGACCCATTTCTTTTTAGGCCCCGGGCCTCAAGGTACTCTCAGGCCTCCATTTGTCTCTTTTTTTTCATACATATCTTGAGGGATCCTTTCTCTTACTGCTTAAAATATGTACCCTTAGATGCCTTTACTGCAGAAGAGTAACAAACTACTCCAGCTTTCTTTTGAGGGCTGTAGAAGCAGACTGTTGCCTCTCACCAGCACAGCAACTTAACACTTTTTCACTATGTTACATTATAGTGTGTGTGTGTGTGTGTGTGTGTGTGTGTGTGTGTGTGTGTGTGTGTGTGTGTGTGTGTGTGTGTGTGCGCACACACACGCGCTTGTGATATTTCCTTGTCATGACTTTTTGGAAAGTTCTACTTAGCTGTAAATCATGATCTGTTTTTATGTTGGGGTGGGTAGTGCATTCTGTCTCTTCAAAATGCATTTAGTATCTTGACTTTTACTAACTGGGATTCAGCTAACTGCTGCTGCATATACAGGTTTGTCCTTAGTGCATGCTGTCTATTAAACAGGACTTAAGTAGAACAAAATAAATACAAATATGCTTTATGAATACTTTGTCTTGAAAATCAGATGGCCCTATGCTGACCCTGTAAAGTATGGAAAGTGTAAACAGTAAAAGGAAGTTGAGGCCTCATTTTAAAATTTCAAGGAGAGAGAGAATGAAGGAGAATCTCCTTTGTTTGTTAGTTTAGGCAAAATTGAAGCCAGCATTCAGTACTTCCTCACAGTAATGCTGTTTATTCCCTGTAGGAAGAGGTGCCAAACCACAATTGTATTCAAATGTAATATAATACTAAACACTTGTCATTTGAATTTTCACGGAAAGGAGCAACTCAGCCAGGATAACTTTAAAACAAGGAACTATGAGAGATGAATTGTAATTTTGTACATATTGCTACAACTGTTCATTTTTGTTGTAGTTTATGATGGTATGTCTGTTTGTTTACTTTATGTTTGTGTGTATCCACCCATTAACTGAAACATTAAACTGAGTTCCAAGCTACCTTAGCTGGTGGTAGCTTAAGTGAAGGTTAAAGATCTCATGACACTTATGAAGTAGTAGGGTTAAGATCTTTTTATTTCTCGTAATGCCCTTAAAGAACACTGTAAACATCCAGTAAACTCACAATGGTGCAAGAATGCTACAAAAATAATGTGTGTGCATATGTATGCATGTGTGTATATGGATCCCTGTCATATGATAGAAACCTCATTTGACTGAAACGCATTTGACTGAAACTTCAAAAGACTGAAAAGTCACTTGACTGAAACCCATAAGACTGAAACCCATAGTACTGAATTTCAACATACTAAATTGTAAACTGGACCATATAAAACCAGATTAGGTGGGGGACTATGCCCCCCACACCCCCCAACTATATATACTAACCCAGGATTGCACTACAGTGGGGAAAAGGGCATATACCTTTCACATACCTTACAGTAGTCTGCATGCCGCTACTACTATGCCCTTTTCCCCACTGTAGTGCGATCCTGGCGTTAGTGTATATAGTTAGGGGGTGTTCGGGGGGGTGTATCCCCCCCACCTAGTCTGGTTTTAAAATTTAGTATGTTGAAATTCAGTATTATGGGTTTCAGTCAAGTGACTTTTTAGTCTTTTGAAATTCTTTAAAATTTCAGTCTTATGGTCTCAGTCAAATGAGGTTTTTATCATATGCGCACACACACACACACACACACACACACACACACACACACACACACACACACACACACACACACAAGAAAACCAGAAATTAAAAGACAATAGTAACAACTCCATTTAATGCATCAGTATTTCCTTGATGTCTTTGTCATGTTTTCAGTGGTCTGTACAAGTGTCCGCTTTGTCTTATTTTTTTGACTGGTTGGTCTCACTAAGTTTAATAAATGTATTGGAGCATAGGTGAGAATGTTACTATGACCTTGTCACATGATGTATGTCACATGGTTCTGTTTTTTTCTTTTTAGTTGCTGTGTGCTAGTAAAAAGTCCGGACACATCCTACCCGTCTCCTTTTTGTCTGTGTTTGGCAACCAGGCCTAAATTACTTTGCTACAAGCAACAAACCAGTCTTCTCATGATGTCAAAGCAAGATGTAGCATTTACCAAAAATATGACTTTTACAGGGAGTTGGGCTAGTTACACTAAATAAATAACTCAAAGGCAAACCCTTCCTTCATTTCTACTGTGGAAAACCAGCAGTGGAAGGAAAGGAAAATGCCAGAATTACCTGTCGGCCACGAATAGAATTTCATTAGGCAAGTGAGCATACCCTGTAACCAAACCAGCCTATAACCAAGAAAATAAGTTAACTGAAAAAACACAGTGTTTTGAATGAAAATGTTATCAGCTGGGCATGTCTATAAATGTACAGTGGTTTTGAAAAAAATGATGAGTAATAGAACAAATGGACTAAGCAATAACCTAGCAACTGAATCCAAACCTGAAAATTAAACGTGAAAAAGCCATTTTCCTTTCAGATTTAATCACCAGTCTATAGACTTTTCACGGGTCGTCTTTTCACCTGAATCAGTTGCATGACATCCATTTACCATCCATTCCAATAGTAATACTTATACTTCAAGCCAGTTTGTGCAAGTTCAGTGTTTTCAAGCCTACTTCTGGAAAACAACTGAAAAAAAAGCAAGGGAGGTGTTTATCTGCAGAATTCCTTTCCTTAGTTGGAGATATATCCATTAAGTTAGGTTTAAGCAGCATTGTTAGCCCAAAAAACTTGCTATATATTTACCATTTGTTTTTCACTAGAAGTCAGGGGTCACAAGAGTCGTTGAGACTTGTGTAACTGAACTGAGATCTAGATGACTGTTCAATATTGTATTATTTTCTTTATTGTAACTGTTTTGCTTACTGATAACAGTATTGTAGAACATAGTTGGTTAGTAAAACTGTTTCTTTTCCATTGCCTGCAAGGCATGGGTTGGGCCTAAAAAGCATCGTCTGGAGAATGCACCTATTCACTTAACAAATGTAAAAGTTAGAATAATAAAAATAGAGCCAAAGCTTTTGAGTTTGAGAAACATGATTCATTGCTGAGAGACATATTTGTGTGTAGTGTTTACTGACAAAGATAAATGTAATAGCCTGATTTAACTTTGGACAAAGCTGTGAATGTGCATAGAGCATCGGAACTAACTGGCATACAAGTGAAAAAAGCTTTTTGGGGATTTTGGGTGTTTAGTGACTGTAGCTTTATTTTATTTTTATAATGATAGATGGAGTAACTCTGCCATGGCGAAGTACAATGTGAAAAATGCTTAGATGCATGAAACCAAAGACAATGACTGCTGTGCTTTGAGCGTGGTGTATTGAAAATGAAAAGTGTTCATCTCAACTAATGATGTTTTATTCAAGGTGTAGTTGTTACATGATGCCTCTGTTGGGGTTCAGTAGAAAATGCAGGAAATGGGGACTGTCTAACCATTTTTTTCACATGTTTGCAAGTCTAGAACAAAGAAAAAAGGGTAGAAAATGTTTTTCAAGTGATTGATACAGCTAGAACTAATTACTGTTCGGTTGATGACTTAACTCTGTCTGACTGAAGAAATTCACTCACTGCATTAAATTTGCTTATTAGTACAGTTGATATGTGTACAGCAGTTGTGTGCACTATTTCTTTTCTGGGCAGAGAAACTCCACAGATTTGCCATTCTAAAATTCCGCAGACTATGAAGATGTCCAAAAAGAAAGTCTCTGCTTTGATATTTATACTAAAGCAGAATCTAATATTGTAAATGAAGTTGCATTTAAAGAAACTGGAAGCCCTCATCAGAATCTAAAACTTTACTGCTGGCTTATTCTGGTCACAAGTTGAAACTACTGGATTTAAAAAAAAAACAATGTGTTGTGTATATAAAAACTCAGAATATAATTTACTCTTTCAAACTTTGTTAGTATAGCAGCTAAATATGTTGGGCAGATTAGCCTGTGAGTAACAGGGCAGGATAAAGAAAATTCATAGGTTGCAGATAAGTTGTTCGAGGCCACTGTATATCCATTGAAAATAATTCAGACTTACAGAGACCATGTCTGTGAAATCAGTGATTTGCAAATATTGATTCATATGCTCATGATGAAGATTTCCAAAGGCATTAGTTTGTAGACATGTAAGGCAAAAGATTTGCAGATTCACACAATACAGTCTGTTAGGTCTTACAAAGTGTAGTGTGCAGCGTTGCAGGAAATCAAAGTACAAACAACTATGAGCTCTTAATGCCTCATCTGATATTTTTGACCTGTATGCTGACTTTCGATTTAGCGATGGGGGGCCGCAGTGGTTAGCATTGTCACCTCACAGCAAGAGGTTCTTTGGTTCGATCCTCGGCTGGGGTGCCTTCTGTGCAGAGTCTGCATGTCGTCCCTGTGGTCGCGTGGGTTTCCTCCGGGTGTTCCGGTTTCCTCCCATATCCCAAAGACATGCTGTAGGTGGATTGGACACTCTAAATTGGCCCTAAGTGTGACTGCATACATGTGTGTGCCTTTTGTGGAAGGTTGGGCGCCGAGCTGGCAACTTGACATTGGTAAAACTTCACTGCCAATCATGAGCGGACAGGTGATCTGCTGTGGCAACCCCTATCTAGGAAAAGCCGAAATAAGTAGACTGTAGGAATTTAGCTGCAATACTGCACAAGATGTGGAGCTACAAATTTCTAAAATGTGGCATATCTTGGTTTAATTTCTCCAAGTATTTTGGGTTTTTTATACCACGATGGGAATAGTCAGGGTATGATCAAAGTTCATAAAATTCGTATTCTTTCAGTGTTTGATGTTGCATAAGAGTACACTTCTCAGCACTTTCAATGTGACCAGAATTGCCTCTTCTTGCAGTTCCTCTGTCTAGAAATTCTATACTTTTTGTGTAATTTTAGCAACAATACATAATTTCTTCCTTTTCTTCACTAATCCACTTTATTTCTATGTCTCTTTCTTGGCCTGCCAATTTTTGTGGACTACTATATCCTTCTATCGTAGGGGGCACCTTCCTCCTGAGTTTGGCCAAACCTTGTGGTAGGAATGTTTCTGTGTCCTGAGGATTCTGTACTGCCTTTTTTCTGGTCCTGGTACCAGTGCATACATCGGGCACGTTTACCATGGGACCTGACCACCCAATCTGCTTTTTATATTTTGACCTTCCTTTCTCCATGGTATGTAAAATGCAGTCTGTATATCAGTATCAGCTTGGTGAGATTTTGTATAAATAGGATCCACCAAGTGAAGGTACTCAGCAAGACTAGAGGATAAATTTAGTTCAAGCAGTACAGGTATACTACTCTCCAGTTTTTGTTTTGCTGATTTCATCTCTCCATTTGGACCAAATGTGGTACTGTAAGGATGGCCAGATGAGAAGAAAAAAATCCATTACTGATATAAATGTATTAAAATTTCCATGGTGAGCTTCATACTGTAAGTCACAAGGACTACTCAAATTTAATAACATGATTGTCCAGACCAGCTTATATAACAAAATGCTGAAGAAAGTCCATGGAGTACACTTGGCCATTTTCAGGTGAAAAGGAGGGGGATGTGACATAATGTTTTGTCCTTGTATGTTTCATCAACTAGAGCTTATGGTCAAAAACTGTCAAATGTGTAGTATGTTCCACAAAAGCAACATTAAAGATGCTATGATATCTCTCAAATTACCACGCAGAGTGTAGAATAAAATAGATGCTGATTTGTTTAATTTCAATGACAATCAGTATCTCATTTGTGTTGAAATTTGTCTCATCTCTATTAGGTTTTATTCTAAGTATCCAAAAGTCATCAGACTAAGAGATGTCTTCATAATTAGTCATTACACTGTTGAAAGTATTTTCCATTATTGTATACCTGACATTTTTATGTCTGATAATGGTTTGCAGTTCATCAGCCAGTAATTATGTACATTCTCGCCAGACTAGGAATTTCAGCAGTAACTTGTTCACCAAGGTACCTTCAGTAAAACTGGCAGGATGAGTCATGCAGACTGTCAAAACAACTTGAGAATTGTGTTGCCAACTTAGGATAGGGTTGCTGTTTAGCTCTGCCTGACTATAGAAACACCAGTTGGATTATCTCCTGCTCATGTGTTGATGTGAAGGAGAATGAAGACCATCAAAGAATAATCCACGACCTTGAAGAAAGGAACCGGAACTCTGCTAAAGTCCAAAAGGCTGTATTTTTAACACACATACTCATCAAATTCCTATGAATTGGAAGAAACAATCTTACATCACTGGCCGGTTTTAACCCTCTTTGAAGAACTAAAGGACTACATAACACCTAAACCCAGTTTTGTTCGTAAAAGAGGGGCTAATTTAAAGGAATTATTTGAAAGAAATCAAAGAAAAAAGATGAAGGTAAAACAACCAAGGCTGGGCACATTCAAATGTGGAGCCTGTGCCCAATGTCATGCCATATACAAAGAAACAGCACCATACCTCCCGTCTAGGAACTACAAGATACACCCCACTGGATTTTACACCTGTGCCTCTAGAGGGGTTGTATACTTGGGGATGTGCACCAACTGTCAAAGTTTCTATGTGGGCAAAACTGAGAGGGAATTAAGAAAATTCACGAGCATCTTTATGACATGACCAAGAAGAAGGAAACCAACGCCTTCTACAAACACTCACTCTCCTGCCCAGAACCCAAAATCCAGTTTCTAGTCCTGGAACAGGTTGAGCCAGATGCAAGAGGTGGTGACTGGGAATCCACCTTGGGCTACCGTGAACTATTATGGCAGTTGAGACTGAATGCAGGGAAGCCACCAGGTCTGAATGGGACGATCAGCATTAAACCGGTCCTCAAGCTTAGGAGGGCTAGGTTATAACCCTCACACTTGACCCCCTTCATATCTCAGCATCTCCACACAGCACACTAAATTATTAAACATCCACGGTTACAGGACTCCGACTAATAAATTAAATTCTACATGAAATGTTATATGGATGGGCATTAAAAATATCTCGCGCATATTTTATTGCATGTTTTTATCAGTGTAAAGTAATAATGAAGGAAAAAAATTTTTTTAACAATTCACTGACAATCTAAACACATTTTTAAGCATATTCTTCAACAATCTACAACCCCAATCAGACTTCAGACTTTCATGTTCTGAAACCTAGGAAACTGGCATTTTAAAATGTTTTTTATGGTTAGTCATTTTTATTTAAGTGCACATGTTATTGCAAACATTTCATTTTTTGAGTTGATATAATGACTAACTTTTTTAACACCCAACTTTAAAGCACCAGAGTACCTTAGTACTAGATTTCACTAATTAATTAATTGTATAATTGCCAGGCTATTTAATGGAGGTTACTGCACACTGCAATTTGTTTTCACTTGACAAAGCTCAGGACTGCCTGAGCGAAAGCGCTTGTGTGATTTTATCTGTGACTTTTGGAATACTTCAGAATGAAGACCATGCTACCTCTTCTCTATTACTCCTACGTGATAAATATGTAATGGAATACCAGCTTGGCAGAAAGTTTAACAGGAACAGACGCTACATTGTAAAAGATCAGCTGAAATGCTGTCTGTCCTGAAGCACAGAAATTAAGAATTCAGAATCCACTTGATGAGCACTTGGAGCAAGAGGAAGCGGTTGTAATAAGTCAGACAATTTTGGAAGCAGACTGTGACTAAGGTGTAATTATAGACATTAGTGTTGGACTGAAGTCATCTTACCTCAAAATACTGAAAAATGTATAAGACACTAGTTCCAGCTAAGAACTGGCACTGTTGCCAAATTAAGACTATTCGAGAGATGCATAGTTACCCTGAATGTGACATTGGAGGAGCTAGTATTTCACCTGAATCATGGACAAGAGAGAAAAATGTGATCAAGGTGGCATATTTGATGTGACTGTTTTACCCGTTATGAGTTCAACTACTTCTGTGAGGCTAAAAGGTATGCAGGGCTTTTGTTATGCTGGTGGCAAATATACAAGGACCACCTACAGCTTTAGGGACTTTTAAGTGTGATAAATGTACAATGTGTACACATATTATTGATTCTGTTAAGTTTATTAATAATGTTGGATTTGAGTCTAAACGTTTGTTTAGTTGTGAAAGTAATGGGGTGGTATATGCTTTGTGTTGTCCATGTAACTTATTTTACATTGGGGAGACAAAAAGAATGTTCCGTACTAGATTTATCGAGCATTTGAGATACATAAAACATCAAAGGGAGGACAAAATAATTTCTGCACATTTTAAAATGAAGCACAATAGTAATGCTGCTTTATTAAAGGGTACTGTTTTGGAACAAGTTCATTGTATTTGGGGGGGGATGAAGTGATGAAAGAAAAAATATTGTATAAAGAATGTGTGTATATTTTAAAATACAAAACATTAGTCAACAAGGGGCTGAATAATGAACTAAACTAGAAATGTCTGCTTTAAGCATTAAGTGCTTTTAATTGTTTGATTGAGTGTAATTTGTGAGTCAGCTGTATAAAAATGAATGGTTATGGGTGTATGTTTGTATTCCAAGAAGGTGGTGACACCGAGGCGCTAGAATAAAGTATTGATTTTTTTTTACTGCTTGGTTGCTTTATTTTACAAATCCTAACTTTTTACCACATTTAAAGACTTTGGTTGTTGTTTCGATTTGAAAGGTATGCATAGTTGAAAAAGATTTCAGAAAGCCATCCAGATGGAATTACTTATATATATTATGATAGCAAAGACTGCCTTACATAGCTGCTGTCTAGTAAATGTACATTTCTAATGTGTGCATATAATTGCATTCCTCCCCCCAAGCTCTGTGGTGCCAAGGGATAAAGCTGTGACCTAATTGACCTGAGTTTGATTAGTATAGAGTAGGAATGGGAAATGGATTGCGGTCTCTCATCATTTCTTGGTGGTGGTGCTGGGGTGCTGGTTCTTGACTGAGTTTTCTACCACTCCAGTACTAAAGGCAGAGGCTCAGAGCATGAAGAGCAGGTCTCTGTATCAGGAGAGACGTGCAGTAGTATAAATGTGTAGAGTACTAAAGGGCTAAGGCCCAGTGCCCACAAAGCAGGCGTGTCTGTATAAAGAGGGAAATGCGCTGCAGCTACCCAAGTCAGTGATGATAGCCCTTGTCTTTCATTGTGGGGTAGCAAGCGTGTTTAGATGGAAGTCTCTCTGCAGTGTGGTGCATGATACTATTATAGCGGGATTAGGGTCTAAGACATAAAATGTCTCCACTGCCAGTGGTAGATGATATGAAGCTTCAGGGCACCTTACATGTTTTTTGTTCCCTTCTCAGGAAAAAGCATAGACCTCCAGTACTATGTGGCAAGCTAGACTTACTTGGATAGGGGATGAGGTTTTGCTCCTTGCAATGGATGGTTCAGAAAGACCTGGTGTGAGCAGGGGCAACAAAGAACCCTCATGGCTGCCTGGAACAGCATCCTCTGGATGGCTTGACTTGTATTGGATACATGCCTAGTGTGAGGATGAATGGGCTGAGTCTCTTAATGGGAGGCTTGATGGTTGGCAGTCAAGGGGACAAAATGCACCAATGAAAACAAGAAACAAAAAATGCATTGCTTTATTTCTGCATGCATAAAACTGTTAATGTATATCATATGGTGTTCCTAAAGAAATGTTTGTTAGTTTCTTTATGATCTTTATTGCTTTTGTTTTAAGAAGAATCGTGTATTATATTATGCAGTAAAGGTTTAAGAAGTACTCGTAAGATGAGTGTGCATGTGAGATGCCACATGGCCTTATCCTACCATTATGTCACTGCCACACTATTAAAAGATATGGATGCACCACATTATTAAATGGAGTGGATAGGCAAAGCTTATAATCTCATTTTCTATATTTGGTCATGAAGTCTGAACTACTTAACTGTGAATAACAAGCCTAAGGTCTCTGTCTGCTGTTTCTTACAAACATTGCCTATCATAAATTGCAACAAGGGTCTTTGATGAAATGTTTTGATTCAGTATAACATTGACCACTCTTAGATGAGCTGCTCAATCAGTAACTTTCCTTGGTCTTTTATGCTTATAGTCTGCTGTGCTAATTACCTCAAAAATTTGTTTCTCAGGATGTTCACTAAGTCCTTTTCATTTAACATGTGGCGTACCTTCAGGAAAGGTGAAACAATACTAATTTCATGAACTTTAATTGTACTTTGACTTAGGAATGCGGTCCATTCCTGTCACGGTATTAGAAACCCAAAAGATTTGGAGAAATTAAAGAGAAAGTCAGTACAGTGGCACAAAGGTTACCATTCCTTGCAATTTCATTAGTTTGTCATCATCTTGGGTGCCTTCACTGTGGAGGTTGTGATCTTATAGTCTGTGATTATTTTTTTTTCAGCAGGTAGTCCAGATTCCTCCCACATCAGTGGGACATGCCATTAGGAGAATTGGTGATTTTCTGAAGCGCCAATACATGTGACAGCCATGTGTGAATGAGAGCATGCATGTGTAGAAAAGCATCTTATTTGGGATTGGCTTCTCTGCATTGTGTCTGCTGCTGATCAGCACTGACTCACCCACAATCTTCAAAAGGGTAAAGCATGTAATTGGAGAAGGTGTGAGTGTATCTCAGATATTTTCTGACCACCTTTTTCAAGTGCTTTCATAAGCAAACATACTGGAGCATGAACCATGCTTCTTTGTATGCAGACGACCTAACAGTTTAGTGCATTCATGCTACCTCAAAATAAAGGGATTGTAAATTTTGAAAGTTGTATACTGATGCTTATTGTTCTAGTAACAGTGAATCAACTACTTGTCTTAAATCCCCTCATCATAAATATTACATTTTAAAGAAATTCATAAATCAATACAACAATAATGAAACATGTAATGTGTATAAAATAATTCACTTTTAGGTTCTGCGACTAGGCTCGTCAACAAATGTCATCAGCCAAAGTACTGAGGTCTTATTTGTTAATGTTTAGCATTGCATTAGGGGAAGAAAGAAGCTGTGTATATTTTTCAGTACAAAACTGACACATAATGAGATGAATAATGAGCTGGCATGGAAACACTTAACATAATTATAAACTAATATAGTAAAATGAAAATTTATTGAATTAATTGATTGAATGTGATTAAAAAATGTTTGATGTGGCAGTTATAATTTTTTTCTGCCTTGGAAGGCAACAATGAAGTGTCAGGCAGTAAAAATGAAACTAACCTCTGACATATAAGTTACATTAAATCTTTTTTGTAACAGTAATTCATGCTGTACAAGGAAATAGTCGAGGCTGCAGATGTTTCTATGATTATTGTATTATAATACGTAACACAGCAACATGAGGCAACTGAATTTTGCAAGGAATCTGTTGTCCTTAAGACCACATGAACCTGCTTATTCATAATTAGTAGCTAGCAGCAGCAGTTGTTTTGTCTTTCAAAGTAGTGTCAACGTACATCTGCTAAACCCAACATTTTATAACCGCATCCATGCACTTCATTCAGTGCATTTGTTAACTTACCCATTTACCTTTTTACCTTTTAATTACATCAAGTTTTCCCCATGCTAACTCATTACTCAGTTCATTGCTGTTTGTAGCTTTTAAAGCTGTTTACATTTTCCAGTGGTCTTCTGTGGTAGATGCTGTGAATGTTCTAGTGTGAGACTGGAGCATAACAGCTCTGAAAGGTGCATAATTTAGAGGAGTATAATCTAGTCTGAGATAATAACCAGAATATTAAGTGTTTGAGACATGGATATCAAGAAATTCACATTGAGAGTGAGTCTGAAGAAATGAATGCTGATATCCATGAAGAAAACACGGGTGGTTAGGATTGGAGACACAATCCTAGTTCTTTGTAGTCTGTGGAGCTTTTTCTGCTCCATGTACTGCCTGGTACAGAAAAAATATATAGCAGCAGGAAGTTATCATCTTTCAAAGCCTTTGAAAACCAGTAAAACTCTGTTGTTGTAGTCAAACAGACAGCAAGTAAAAAGTGTCCAGCTGAAAAATGAGGAGCTTCAAAAGCTGTCCGATCTCTCCTGCTGTGTCACACTTTATTTATAATTGTGGAGGAGTGAAGTTCTATCCGCTTTTAAAAGCTGTTTTATCTTCTGCATCTGTTTTTTGTTGTCTGGCAATATCCCTACAGCAAGACCCAATCATAACAGCATTTAGGGGTGCTCAGCAAATTTTTAAGAAACACTAAGTGATGTTATGATTGGGTCTGCAGTTAGGGAAGCGCTTAACATGTTTCTCTTTTTCCCAGTATTGGAGCATAGTCTTGACACACCATGCACTAAAAAATTTGTTATGCATTTCTTTGACATTAAGAGTACATAAGAGTTTACTTTTTCCCAATATTGAAGTGTAATCATGTTATACTAACCTGTCTCTTATTGCCTTGTTAAATTTATTTTCACATTAAAACAAATTGGGACAGGCCAGCTTGGTGTTGTGCAGAGGGGTGAATCCCTGACTTCCACCCAATTGTCCTGAGATCATTTAGCAACCCTACCAATAGAGTATTCAACAGGAAAGGGCGAGACTGCATGGCTGATGGTGGCTCACTCATCTTTGAGTGGAGTGAGATGGTCTGTCCTGCTGCATTGCTGATGCCCACTGTAGAGGATAGCTATGTAATGTAATGTATAGGCCAGGGATGTGTGCATGTTTTGGCTTTGCAGTATACTTCATTTTGAATGCATGTTCACTCTTACAGGAAGAAAGGAGTAACAGAGCTAGGCTTAGCAGGGGCTGCATGTTGACTCCAAAGGAGTGGGATTAGACAATATATAAAGAGAATAAAAAGTAGCTCCCTAAATGATGGCACCCTGTAGTCATCTCTCATACCTCAAATACTTAGAACACAGTCTTGCACTGGGGGTGGGGGTGGGGGGTAGAGCATGTGAAAAATAAGCACTGTATCTGCTGTTTGCCAGTTGTCTGGAATTTTTCTTTTTCAAAGAACTTGAGAAAATGTATACCATGATAAACAGAGTTCTAGTCGAAGCATCTATAATGCACTGAATATAGACTTGGCAGGTTAGATCCAGAGTATAGTGATTATTTTATTGCAGATCCAGCCAGCAGCTACATTTTTGTGCAATTGTTGGAATACAAATGTTGCCTTCTGAACTCTAGTGTAAGACATCTTAAATTTTACTTCTGAGTTCCTTGTGATATTGAATTAAAAGTTGTCCTGGATTCAGCATTATACTTTAGTACTGGCATCATACCTCGCAACTGTACAGATTTTTGCAGAATGTCTAGATTTTTGCCTCATACTTTTGGTTAGGTTTTCATAAAAGTTTGGTTTTCTGGCAAATTAGTACCAAATCATTAAACACTGAGGTTACAAAATATTGTCAAACATTTGAGTTTCAGATTTCATACCCTTCAGAAATGTCATACTAATGCAAAACCTGTTATTCTATCAACTTTCTAAGTTTGTAAGAGCAATATTTACAAATTGTCCCTATTTTTGGGCGTTTGTCCCACTTTTATTTATGGCTTTGTCCAGATTTTTTGCTGTAAGAGGTTTAGAGGTATGACTGGCATCATTGTTCAATCAAGCGTTAATTGTTAAATAAGAGGAAGCAATTATTGTCAAGCTATTAATCAAATTAACAGTTTGGAAGAAAACTAATTCCTTTACTACTGTTTACCAATTTGTAGTTCCCCTGACACCTTTTGCAAAATAATTAAAAAAAAAAAAAAAAGGCACTGGAGCTTCCAACCATTCAAATAAACAGTAGCTGATTTCCATGAGACCCCACAAAGACATCAGCATGATTTGAACAGCCAGTATTTATATGAATTTTTAAATGAATTTTATCAACATAACCTTACAAAAATATGCCCCTTTCACATGAAAATTTCACAACAAACAACATGTGATCTGCTTATTAGTATGGCCTTTTATAAGTAGCATAAGTTGTTTGCTTATGGTCTTAAGAGTTAAAGTTGTGATAGCATTTATTCTTTCCTCAGGATAATACACTTACTGATGCAGAGCCACAAGACAGTTGTTGTGTTGTGTCTTTCGGCTTTTCTTGGTTAGGGGTCGCCACAGTGGAACTCCGGTCCGCTAATGATTGGCAGTAGATTTTTACGTGCCGAGTTGCCGGCCCTGACGCACAACCTTCAACAAAGGTACACCCATTCACGCATGTCTCCACACAGAAGATGCTCTAACTGCGAATCGAACAGGACAATGTCTTACTGTGAGGCGACAATGCTACCGCAGCACCACCACCGCAGTTAGAGCCACAAGACAGTCATAAAGTCATAACTGAAAATTTAATACAAAAATTTTGAAAAGTACTGTCATAACATTGGATTTGTTTAGATGAGCATGCCCTCATTGTTCAGCATTTTTGCTGAAATATACAACAATCAATTGTGTACCAGGTCAGCCTTGAACGGTGTTGGCCTTGAATTATAAGATTATGCTCCATTTGCTTTGAAATATTTTTGCTGTTTGTATTTTTTTGTGTTATCATTGAAATACTTTGTTAAATTTTTATGTGAAAACTTTGGAAACGCCCATTTTCAGGGAGCAGGGTTTCCCCTGTAAGCTAATAAATCAAGGAGGTTGTTTTTGACAAGCTTTTCTGCAAGCTTGCTCAGTATGATGTATGTGAAAAATTGTCAGAAACCATCTCCTAACTTTTATATTTTCATTATAAATATTTTGACAATTTAGTGCTGTTCACTGGTGAATTATCTTAATTATTTTAAAACTTTAAAGTTGGCCATTCCATATACACCAGCTGACTTGCCCTTATACATTTCAGACAGCCCAGTATCGGGAGGCATGTAATCACTGGGTGGTACATGCAGCTATGTTCCTGAGTATCACTGGATATTTACTTAGTTCAATGCTTTAACCAGTGGAGGCATGATCACACAGTAAGTGGGCAGGAAGACTGATGGAAGAGCACAGTAAGTGGGCAGGAAGACTGATGGAAGAGCACACACACTTAAGTTTCTCCTGCAGTTGCTGCAACCATGGCAGCAATCAGTAACCTACCAAGCACTTTTTTCATTTATTGGGTTTTACTCACCTCTCTGTCCAGGTAAACCCCTGCAACTGCACCACTTTAGCATGTATAATTATGGCATATATAATGTGTGTATATGTGTATGCAGCCTATCAGCCAGCCCAGACATTTTGTATTGCTCTTAATGCTCAGCCTGTTCCCCATAGCTAACATTTAGTAATGTGCGTTTTGCACTATTTTTCCTTAAAAGATCCAAGTTCCATTTCCCACTATTGTTTCATGATTTTAACTGTATATTCTCCAGTCAGGTTTACATCTGATTTTCATTTTCTAGTGACTGTTTTTTTGGCTGCCAGCATTAATGTGTTTAGTAGGGCTGTAGTTTATCTAGATGCAAGCTAACTCAAAATTCTGATTAAGATGTACCATATCCTTAAGTCAGCATAATAGGGTCACCAAAAAGATACACTACAGCATTCTGCTGGTCTTGTTTAAGCACCTGTAGTTCCTTACAGCAGCATCATTTGTGCTCGCATCTCCCTTTTCATTTCCCTTACATCTCCAGCATGTGGCCTTAAGTTGGGGGAATATTTATGTATGTGAATAGAAGAGCTAACTTAGTATTAAGCCAGTAGATGGAATATGTAATCGCTTCTTACCTTATAGGTGAATTCTAGCCCACATGTCTGAAACATTTACAGGCATGCTGTTTTATCAGGTTTTTAACTTTATATATATATATATATATATATACGTATACGTATAATGTGTGTGTGTGTGTGTATGTATATGTATACACACACACGCGCACACACACATAAATACAATTTGTATTATGTCTTATGGAGTTTTCTCCCTGGGCCTCTGCTGAAAATGAGATTTATACCCAGTCTGACTTTCCCAGCTATCACAGTAATCAAATGTCAAATAAAAAAAAATAATAAAATTGTTACAGTGTGTGCAAAAGGTAATACACCATTCAGCTCAGCTAATCAGAATCCCTATTTTAGAATATGTAGCTTGCAGGGATGCATACAACATCATAGGCATTGTTCATACTTGGTTTCTTCTGGGCCTTAGTTAGCCTTTTAGCCCCATACAGAGTCACACAAGTGGAACTGTATGTTACACCTGGAGTAACAGTGCAGGTCTTTATTTGTTTCACTCTCTTCTCCCCTCCCACTGTGGTCAGTTTACCCAGAGTCCAGGATTATTTCCAAACAAGTGTTGATAGCAGGACCAGTTGGCTGTTTGTTTTATTACTGTTGGAATGGCCCTGTTATAGATTATGGGCATGTATTAACATGGAAAGTCATCACCGAGGTGCATTGATTAATTGCATGCATGCACATCTCTGGTACAGAGCCCTATTATTTTTCTAACAGTCAAGAAATTCATAGTCAAGTTAATATCATACTTTATTCTTTTGGATTTTACTGGATGTCATCAAATGTTACACCTGCTGTGTTACGTATGTATAGCTTACTCAACTGAGTAAAACAGAATTGTATAAAGACAGATAACACCCAGAGTACTCTAGACATTTTTGGAAGCATAAATCTTAGAGATAACCAAGGCAGAATGATTCTACAAGAGAAACAGTAATTGCTCCTCAATTAGTTTTATTTAGATAGCACATGAATGTGTCTTCATCTTGTTCATTACTGCCTAAAGAGCAGTGCTTTTTATTAATGGAGGACAAATGTCAAATTTTCAAGAGAAAAACAAAAGCCCATAATGTAGTAATGAAATTTAGCTACTGTTAAGGTAGAACTGCATTTATTTAACTATTTCCACTGACAATGTTTTTTGTATCTTCAGCAAACAAAAACCCAGTATTATTTCTTATTTACTTTTATATGTTTACTTTTTGCTGATAGTTATCAAGATGCATTGAAGGGTGTTTTAATAAAGTAGAAGTCATTTTTATTTGCTGATTGATTCCACTGGGAGGTCATTTTGTGCATACATGAAAAGCTGTCATAGTATTATTTCTTAATTATTAAGAAAAAAAACAGTAAAATCCAAATCGCTTGGACTCATGTACACTGAATAAATTCTTTATGTAGGAATAAACAATATGACACAATGTTTTACAGAAAACATGAACTAGAACTTTAATTCTGCTGTTATGAAAAAATGCAAACACTGTGAGTGCTTTTATCGTAAGAAATTACTTCATTTCAATATTAATTTAAACAATTAAATAAAACATTGTATATGAATAATTCAAAAAGCTCTGTTGCCTGATTGGGGTGGGGTAGATGGGAGTATAGAAAAATGTTGCTCCAGTCCTGTGGCTTAGTTATGGACAAGCAGAAATGTAATGAATGATTGCAACAGAACACATCTCAGCCACAACTAATTGAAACAATGAGCTTAAAAGAGCATGTTTTGTTGTTTAAGTTAGGGGACACCCTGCCTCTCACTTCACCCAGAACAGGATTTTTCCTAGGGAAAGCTTACACTTTTAAAATCGTTATTTTAATGGGTTATAGCCGTGATGCATTGCAATAATTCATAAGGAGATACAGACCAGTTAAAATGAAGGAAGAAGTCGTCTAACCAACCATTTTGACAGGAACCATTCAGGGTTGTTCTCATCATTGAGCAGAGCAGTCAGAGATGGAGCCAGGGAAAAGTGAGTTTAAAAGTGAAAAAGCATCTAGGGCAAAAAGGGAATGGGTAAAATTCATACTGCATCATGTGGTTAGTGTAAAATATAGATATAAGAGGCAAGATAGGCTGAAAAAGTGAGGCTGATATCTCCAGAGAAGGATGAGGCTGTGCAGTAATATAGATAATCTAGCTGAGGGAGAGTCCAAGATCAAAGATATGCCTCTAGCCAAAAGCTTAGCGAGGGGAACGCCCATTGAATTTAAAGAGCAACTCTTAAATCAAATCTAGAATAGAATATTTAAATGTAAAACAAGCTCATCAGGAGCCTAGCACCACTAATCAGTACTAGAGGGACATATTACTGAACACATAGGAGGGGATGGTGAACAAGCTTGAGGAAAGAAGAATGATTTTTGGGGAAGGGGATATGTGTGGAAACTTCTACCTAGTGTAGTCAGAAGAAGTGAAAGTAGTCGGAAGTAGGTTGCTTCATTGCAAAATTGTGAACTGATAGTTCCCAGGAAACTTTGGGCTACTGGTGGGGACAAAGGTGCAAGCTTAATAAAGTAAAGAAATGCAAACAGGAAGAGAAACACTAGTGTATACAATGTGTGATGCAGTAGAATTGGAAAAAGAAGAAATAAAGTGGAGCAAAAGTGTGCTTCAGTCTATAGGAAATAAAAATCACTCCACTCAGAAGAGGACAAAACTGGTCCAAACATGGGTCGGGGACCAACTCTAAGAACAGTCAGAGTAAAGGGAGTACATATAAGAATATATGTATAATATATGTATATATAATATAAGAACCAGCCTCTTGTGAACAACAGAGGATGGGTTTTAGAGATACAGCTAAGAAAGTTGATGGAACATGGGGAGTGAAAATGTTTGTAGGGTAAAAAGCTGTGATTTTAAGGAGAACTAAAGAATAGACTAGAAAACAAAACAAAACTGAGGAAAAGTAAACACAACAATGGAGATCTTACACTGAAAATTCTATTTAGTGCTTCAAACCTTTCTGAAAAGTCCTTTCTAAGGATGAAACACCTCACAAGTTATATGTATTTTCACAAATACAGAACAGAGATTTTAGTTTACCATTTCCATTAAACGTGCATCATGTTGTTTTTATTATTCTTTATGTACAGGTTGCGTATTCTAAAGTGTGTGTGTTTTTTGCGGATAGCGAAGCAGAGACAGAATGAACATTTTTAGAATGTATATTCCCCTTGTCTAAGAGCTTCTTCAATGTTGTGTCAGTCTTAGTCAACTGACAAGACAGTTTGGATTGTTTACGCCAGCTTCCGTAACATCCTTGGGGTACCAAATTTGTAGACTTTCCATGTGTAACAATATTTACTGGCATTTAATTTGTCGTGCAGTTGTTTCCTTTTTCTTTTCTGCCTGATAGTGAGATTTTCAAAATGCAGGCTGTTGTTCAGTGGCGAATAAACTTGTAGTGGGAGCATGTGTGTCTTTTTCATTGACATTCTTTTTTTTTTAGAAGGGGGTCATTCTTTCCCCAGTGCTTGCTGGTTGTCACACTTCCCCTCTGTTAGATGTACACTGTCCAATTGTGTTGTCATTCATCATCCAGGCAGCCATGAGGGTGCCTTGTGCTGTCACCATCATCCCAGCAACAAGAGCCTTTTCAATTTTTGAGGCCTAACCCTGCCCCTGGTGCTAATTTAAGCACATGCAACACAGCAAAGGCTCCTCATGCCCCCTAGTTCATGCGTACATGCTCCCCTACATATGCGAAGTTGGGCTACCTGATGGTAGCTTGGGTGACTGTGCCTAAATTTTCCCAGCACTGGCCCCTGTCATTATGAAAGGCCTCAGCTGTCCAGCCCAGGCCCTTTAATTAGACCAGCAGCTTAGACCACATTGGAACCACTGTTCTTCCCTCCAGGAATGGGCATGCCCATCCTCCCTGCCCATGCCATTAGTCTGGAGCCTGTAGTCGAACTCAGATCATGTGGTTGTAGTTAGGATTTTATCTCTCTCTCTTTATATATATATATATATATATATATATATATATATATATATATATATATATATCTGCACACACACACACACATTATATATATATATATATATATATATATATATATATATATATATATATAGATGTATATATATATATATATATATATATATATATATATATATATATATATATATATAGGTTCACTTTATAATCCCAAAATCCTGAAGTATCGAATTTCAGAATCTCACGATCATAAAGCCGAAACCTTAAAATCCCAAAACCGAAGTAGCGAATTTCAAAATCGTGACTCCTACACTAACCATACACCACACACATACACATACCTTCTCCCCACACATAAACCTACACTGCATACAAGTAGGGAGGCAAGTTACCCTGTACCCCCCATGGGGGAAGCTGTGCCTCCCACACCCCCCCATATAAATATACTAACTCCAAGGTTGCACTACACAAACACATGAAAACACCACCATACAAGTTGCATTCCCCTCGCACACAAACATCACAGTAATAAAACACACTGACACACACTAAAGCCCCTAACCAAAACCCTTAAACATAAATACTTACCTGAACTTCCGGCTATCCATTCATACAGCGCAACACCAGAAGCGCTACTTCAGCATCTCCGTACTTCGGGATTTTGAAATTCGCGCTTCTGGGGTTTCAAAGTTTTGAGCTTTCGACTTTATAATCTTGGGATTCTGTAATTCGATATTTCAGAATTTCGGGATTATAAAGTGTTCCCGTATAGATACATATATACTGACACAGGCACATTGGATTTCATACTTTACTAAAGTTTTGAAGCCCTTAATACATAGTTATTGACAGTTTACTTTAGTCAATACAGTACTCTAATGTAAACGTGATTCTGCTTACATTTTCATTTAAATGTATCGTAAATTTGGAGATTCATGTTTTATGTAATTCGGGAGTGAATTTTGTGATACCACACTTCTTTCTGAAGATGTTTTACGGCCCAGACATTTTTATCATTGTCAACATAGCACTCATTTTAAAATCTGTATATATTGTTTCATGTTCTTTAGGGCTGATTCAGCTGAAGAATTAAATGAGGATCTCTGTCTTGGTACTGTTTGCCATAATGAGATCACCCCTTAACACCTGATCTGAAGTTGTTGTCTTCATTTATCTTCAACCTGTGGGTCTCAGTTCCTTACTTGGATCCGACTCAGCCATATACTCCAGCCTTGGGGTCGAAAGCTGAGCTCCTTCTCTCCTACCCACAATGCCCCACTCTCCCTTCATCCCTCAGATCTTGTTTGCTGCTCGCTTGAACAGCTGCGGTTCCATTGTTGAGCTCCCTCCAGGACTTGTACGTGCTTTTTTGGTGCTGTAAGTGTTTGTTTTGGATATTTTCTCTCTTTTCCTGTTCTTTGCTTTTCCTACCCATAGTAAAAAGATATATACAAGTTTTTAGTGGGCTGGTAGCTTAGGGCTTCTTATCGCTGTACTTCATTCTTCTTTTCTCTCTCTTTTCCTGCTATGGCTGAGTCTAAGCCAGCAGGCTTTAGAAAATGCACAGTGAGCGCACATAAGCTTCTTCCCTCTGATGGCCACACTGTGTGTAATCTGTTTAGGGGCTGCCCATCTAGATATCTCTTGTTCTATCTGCGTGGGCTTTAACCAGCACACACTGATAGACAAGAGGAATAAATTAATCCTAAAGGGTCTTATCCCTTCCTCCACCCTCCACATTGGAATATACTTCAGGGGCTCAAACCCCCACCAAGAAAGTGGCAGAGAAGGGTAAAACTTGGGACAAGCGAAAATGGTCTCCTGACAAAGCCTTTGCTAATGCTGGTGAAAGCCCACTTTTCTGCTTCAGCCTCCCCTCAGCTCAGATCCCCTTGCTCATCCCTGGAGCCTGTGGGTCCCTTACCCAAGTCCCCTATTCTGGCATTACCCAGGCACCACTCCAGGCTGAGGTCAACAGCCTCTTCTGCTAGGTCCTCTCGTAGCCTCTCAGAGTTTGAGTTGTGCAGACTCCTGAGGAAATTTCTGAAGGCACAGATTCAGATGGGAGTTTTACTTGCTCTGACTCCCCATGGAGCCAGAGGCACTCAACCATTTTTCCTGCCCATTTCTCCTTCTCTGATCTGCCCATGAGCATTGGACCCCTCTGGTTCGAGAATCCTGAGTTTCGAGATATCGGCACCAGCCAGTACGTGTACCAAGACGCAGACTGTCACCTTGAGCAGTTCGGATCCAGTGTCTTCGGGTCCAGCTGACTCTCGGAGCCATAGCTTCAGAGGTGGGTTCAAGGGGTTGGCTTCAGCTGTCTGTTTTTCTGAGCTGTCCCTTCCCCTCAGCGCATCGGCTCTTGATAGTTCAGCTCCACCTTCAGTGCCGGCCACAGAGAGAGTCATGGATCTTCAACATAGATGGGCTCGGCCTCAATGGAGTTGCCCTCGGAGTCTCATCTGTCGTCAGTGTTCGAAAAAGTAGAGAGGTATAGTAGAGAGAGTTCTCTCGGCACCTACAAGATCCTCGATTCTCCCCCCCTTTGGACCGACCTGTCTCCCTGAATTGTCCGTGCCGGATCCTTCGACTCTGTCCACCATGGGACAGTCTATTCCAGGAAGCTTACAGGTGGCTTCCCTGCAGGAGCATCCCATGTCTTTCAACACCTCCCTGGAGTATTCCCCCAAGAAGGTGCACAGGAAGCATACATGCAAGAGGAGGCACTTGGATTCCCCACTGCAATCCCTAACCAAAGACATGGATTTGGATGAAGGGGAGGGTTTCCCCAGATCCCCACCTGAGGATGCCTCCAGGAGTAGGGTATCCTTTGGCTCTGCCATGCTTTGGAATATCCTTCACGAGGGCCACCAGGGGCTATTGTTGCTGGGGACTCTGTCCCACAAATTGAAGATCAAATGAAGACAACTTCAGATAAAAAAATTATGTTCTTACCATAACATTCCATCTGAGTTATTGCTTCATTTGTCTTCAACCTTTCCCACCCTATTTCCCCTTCTCCAGCTCATGAGAGGATCTGGCAGAAATTACTCTGGTCCTTCCCTTCTCATGTCACCCATGCCCTGATGTGTTCTGTGGATGGCGTGGGTAACTTTTACTGGTGTTTTGGTGCTGTTTGTGTTTTTTTTCTAGCAGCAAACTTGATCTGAGGGATGGAGGAGAGTGGGGCATTATGAGTAGGAGGAGGAGGAGCTCAGCTTTTGGCTCCAAGGCTGGAGTATATGGCTGAGTCGGATCCATGTATGGATCCAAGATCTGCAGGTTGAAGACAAATGAAACAACAATTCAGATGGAATGTTAGGAAAAGAACATAACTTTTGTTTGTCATAGTAAAGATGTAATAATTTTAATCTTTCCTAAAGGAAAAGTTTATAATTCCTAAATTTTTAAAAACATCCTCTGTATAATTTATTTATTTTATTCTACATTTGTTTACCGGGAGAGTCCGAATAGGCATAAAACCTTTTTCAGCAGAGGCCCGGGGAGAAAAGCTCCATTATTAGTAAACTATTTTGTTAGTAGAAAGAAAATTGTATAATACAATAAAGAAAAAAAAATAGTAACAGACATTCATAACGGTAAAAAGACTAGAACAGAATAAATTGGTCAAGTGGGAGATAAGACCAATAATCTTGAGTTGAACAGATTGAGGGCAGTCATTTGTTTTCTTTTAAAGTTATGTTGTCTGCATTGCTGTTGAGTGTTACTTAATTGTCCAGTAGGATGTCTGAAATCTGGATAAATGGT
The DNA here is from genome assembly GCF_019279795.1 of Protopterus annectens. Lineage (NCBI taxonomy): Eukaryota > Metazoa > Chordata > Ceratodontiformes > Protopteridae > Protopterus > Protopterus annectens. The sequence continues at coordinate 424,569,932 of NC_056747.1, read as the reverse complement.
GATACTTCTAAAGTCTTTATTTCCAAGTTTATTGTTTTAATATGTTTGCTGCCTTATTGGCCAGAGTGACTGTTGGCTAGTGCTTGTGCCTCTGCTTCCCCCACCTGTACCTCTAGACCAACCAGCTAATTCCCTGTTCCAGGGCTGCCAACCTGTGAGTACAGTTGCTGGAGCTGTTGTCCATCTTTGGGTGGTAGTGAAGAGATGGCAGCATATTAACCCAGCGTTATCAACTTGTAACCTAGGGGATGCTTTATATGCCCTTACTTTCCCCTAATTGGTGGGTATGCTGTAACATAAGCACGTGCAAGTGTCCGCTTTCCTCTCCATGCACACACACACACACACACACACACACTTCTGAAGAAATGATGCTTCTCTCCAGACTCTGCTAAGGGAGTACCATGATGGTGCTGTCAACTCCCTCCCTCCTACTGAGTGAGGTACGTGAGCTGTCAGTGGGTCAGTTGAGCCTATCTTCCTGGCTGACCTTCCAGCTTCCAAGGCTGCTATTCTATCATGAGTCACTGTATGTCTGTGAGAGTATTTAATTCTTTTACACTGAGATACTTTACATTTTATTTGAAATGTCATTAATTTTCAGCTGGCTGTGCTTGTAATCAGTTTATATTTGCAAGCATTCATAATCTGTGATATTAATTATACATCATAGTTGTAGCTGTCTTATGCTTTGCAAGTTTTCAAATCTATATCAAGTAGATAGATGTTAAGTAGAACAGCAGATCCAAGAATGCACTGGTTGCACAGACTAAAGCCATATTTTATGAAGACTGTTTTATCAACCATTTGTTTACCCATCATGCAATACAGTTATTAATGTGCAGTTTGTATACATTATCAGGTCCCCTTCAGTAAATCGACTGTTCAGAAAGTTGAGCATTGTATGATCAAGACCATATGATCAAATTAATATAAGGCTGTTGATCTAGTGAACTATTTATAGCTTATCCACAAGATCCCAAATAAAATTTATCAAGACATTAATTAACACAAGACCTATCAGAAGGAAGTATATCATACCTAGTTTTGACCCCTCCAGACTGGTTGTGTACTTACAGTTGGCTATCCAGTCATCCATGTTACTCTTAAAAAGGGTCAGGGAGCTAATCTGCTTTACATCCAAGGGGAGTTTGTTCCATAAAGTAGGGATTCATGATTCATTTGTTGAGTTATTTAAGGAAATGTTTTCCATCTGTAGTCCATGTATTTGTCTCTGTTTTACCTTCCCATTTGTCTTTTACCTTCCCATTTGTCTTTTTCAGACAGGTTGTTTTTAGTTGAGTGTGATTTGTCCCATCTAGGCCATGAATATTTATTTGCCTGAATTGTTATAACCAGGGCCACTATTCCTTGTTGAAAGACTAGAAAGGAAATATGCTCTTTCTATGAATAGTTGCAGTAATAAAATTAGTATGCTCAAGTAAATATATGTACGTGTGCAGGGGGGATTGCCCATCTGCAATAAAATGCTCTTCTATGAGATTTATTTTAAAGTTATGCATTTTATGCCATGTTTTGTACTGTGAGATGTTGGTTTGTTATATTGATTCTGTTTGCGGTGCATGTTTTGGCAATGTGTTTAGATGTTGGGCTGTATAGGCATTTTACATTTCAAGGAAATACTGACATGCGTTTAATACTCAGGCGATCGGGGTGCAGTTTATTAAAGGAGGATGTAGCAGAATATGAGGTCATGATGCTAGTTCATTCCTTCAGTAAACAATGTTTGTTAGATAGGTTATGCTATCTAGTTTTTGTGCTTAATATTGCAATATGTTTCATTATGATTTTTTGTGGTATCTGGAGGGAATGTGTTTTAAGATTTCCTCTGCTGTTATATACTGTAGCTTGCTAAGGACAATGAGATCCATAAGGAAAATACTTAAGGGACAATAATCCACTTGTTTCTTAATTTTTTTCTACTCCAAAATATTTTGTGCTCACTGATACTTCTGACATTCAGTTGAATCATCAGGCTGTATTATTTTTTATCATTAGTTGGTTTCTGTTTGGACATGACTGCAAATAAGAATGCTGGATCCATTATGTTGGACTTAATGATGTAAAAAGCCATTCACTTTTGGCACTTTTGGGTTCAAAAATTTATATTATTTTATTTATTTTTTACCTATGTTCTCTCAGTAGCTCTGTGGCCTATTTTTAGGAAAACTAGATTGTTAGCCCTTTTTTCAAGGGAGGTTTGAGGAGTTGTGCATTCTGAAGTGAAGTATTTTTATCATGACACCAGCAGAATCCCTCTAGTGCTTTCTCAGTGAGTGCCAGGGGATGTCTTGCATCCAGATAAGCTGCTGCTAAACCATGGGCAGATGGGCTCTCAGTTTCATGTCTCATCCAAAGGATAGTACTGTAGACATGCTGCACTTGTCAGTACAGGAATATGGCTCCACACACTTGGCACAGTGATAGAATCCTCGTCCTTATCCTCTATGCATCAAAGATCTCATTGCCTGTTCGAGTGATCAAAGTTGTACACTGATTCTTGATATGTCCATACCTTTGAGTTTAATATATCTGTTATTTTAATATTTAATAAAACATTTGTTGCAGTTATACAGAAAATGTTAATAAAAATAATTTAGCCAGTCAGGAAGTTTGCGGTGGGGGGAGGCAAAGAAATTGACCTGGATAACAGAATGCCTAGCAGAAAAAAACAGACTTTTACAGTAAATGATATTCACCGTAAGTGAAAAGTTACTAGTACTTCTCAACGTCTTCATTAACAACAGTAGCTCTCCAAAAGCTGATTTAAAGTCAAGTAAAGTCATGAACAGTTGACAGACTTTCACTTCATTAGCTCTCAGAGAACCACAGCTGTAATTTTTTTTTTAAGTTTGTGATTTTGTGAGATACTGCCCCTTTGTATTAGAGCTAGACTAATGTTGAATAGCTTTGCTTGGAATTAGCATAGAGTACAATAGGTTCCCAGTGCTGGAAATTGATTTATTTTTCTTTATAAGTAACTGTGATCAGTGCACTACAAAGAAAGCTGTGCTTCTTTGCAGGTGAATGAAAGATCTGTAATGGCTTTGGAAATACGAAGCAGAGAGGAATGGATGAAAGAAGACTTGTCAAAACTGGAGTTAATGTACAGATAGATGGCAGGTTGAATTCAGTACAAATTAGTTTATCTAAAAGGCAAAGATGTCCAAGAAGAGGGTGGGGTGGAAAAAAGTCAAGGGGTGGTTGCTTGAAATTACCTAAAAGTTGGCAAGCAACTTATAAAGGTATTAATGAGGGCTGTCGGGGAGAAACATTACAAAAAGGAAAGTTGTTGATATTCGTCTGCAGGCAGTTGGTGAGACTTTGATGCTGTATGGGTAGCATTGTTTTAAAGGAAAAAAAAAACAATATTTAAAGAAAAAAATAAATAGCTTATTGGTGGGGGGAAGAAATTGTTAAATGAATATATGAAAGAACCTTCCTTTTGGGGCAGTGGATACAGAAACATAAACTTGTAGGCTGGTTCACTCAGTCTTGTTAGTTTTTCATCGGAGAAGCAACTGGAAGTCCCTACCCATGCTTCCCACTCCCAGCGAGAGAAGAGATCTGCTCATTCCTGCTTTGCTTGGCTGCCCCAAGCCACTGTGTCAGCAGCGGTGCTTCTTTCGGCTTTTCCTGGTTAGGGGCCACCACAGCGGAACTCCAGTCCACTCATGATTGGCAGTGGATTTTACGTTGCCAGCCCGACACCCAACCTTCAACGAAGGCACACCCATTCACGCTCGCACCTACCTACATGTCTTTAATGTCACTCGACCACGGGGGGGACATGCAGCCAGCTACAGATTACTAAATGTTTTTCCCTATATGTCTCGTATGTTCTTGAACTGCCCCTTCACTGTTTACTCTACCACCTGTGTGAGAAGTCTTTTTCTTTCAATGGTTTTCTTTGAGGAGGTGCTTCCTCATGTTATGTTTCACTTTTTTATACACCTTTGTTAAGTTATCATTTAAGACACAGGTACATTTTTTGTACTTTTCTCTCCTTATCTCATGCCACAACTCTCATAATTCAATGATTGAACAAAAGATTTTTTGATACCTGAGATCATAGCCTCATCTGTCCTCCCCTTCAGGAAGTAAACCTTGATGTCCCTTTAATCTTTCCTTATATGACATTTGTTTCCATCTTCTCACTATTTTCTCTTTCTAAAGCTGCATTTTGTTCCATTTTCTTTTGCTTTATAAATGCAATCTCAAAAAGTCTGTTTAAACAGGTTTTGCTGTCTTTTCATTGGAATTGCCACGCATTCTCACAGTGACTGTTTGCTATTGCACACTAAAGTATTTACTACTTAGTAGTAACACACTGTCTACTGTTAGGTGCCCTAATTTGTTTATTTTATTTGATTGTTTTATCTGCTTTGTTTACTTGGAAAGTCCAGTTGGGTTGTTTAAGTAGCCCTTTTTTCAGTGGAGACCCAGGAAGAAAAGCTCCAAACATATGCAATAAAAACAATTTGTACAAAGGTCAATACTTTAGACATATACATACAAAGAACTTTAGACAGGGACAGATATATTAAATTCAAAGGTATGGACATATCAAGAATCATTTCAAGTAAGTGCAAGGTGTTAATACTACAATGTAGCAAGTAGTTGCTGCAGTTTACAGTCTGCACAGAATGCTACAGCACTCGGGTTTGAATTATTATTTTTTTTTTTAATATTTGAACCGTAGCTAACTACTTGCTACAGTTTATACTCTTCAAGGAGTCCCACAGCACTCAGGTTTTAATTAAAAAAAATGCTTTCAACTGTAGCAAACTGATTGCTACAGTGTACACCAAACAGGGAGAGCTACATCTCTCAAGTTTCACCGCAATTACCATACCAGCTTTTAAAAGCCTGTATGCATTAACGAGTGATTGGCTGATAGTGCCCTCCAACACTTTGTGCCCAGGGCAGTTCTCTCTCGTCTCACTACACTACTGATAGTGTGTATGTTGTTGGAAGAAGGGAGCACACAGGAATAAGAAAGGTTTTATGTAAAATACCTTAGTTGTTTAGGAAGGTACATGTGAAAGAAACGTCTGGCTGGGGATGAGCATGAGCACAGCAGTGTATGCATAGGGATACTGAAGGGCTTTTTTTGTATTATGACATCTTTTATGCTAGAGAGTGGAGATTGAATGGCAGATGGTTGTATGTGCCTAAATTTAAGCAGGCATGTAGTGTTAGAGGTGACGGACAAATGGAGATAATGGAGCTACTGTTCATATGGTAAATGGCAGATGCCAGTATGGGTAATCCGTAGCGGTTGTTCATATGGTAAATGGCAGGCATCAGTATGGGTAATCCGTAGCGGTTGTTCATATGGTAAATGGCAGAAGTCAGTATGGGTAATCCCTAGCAGTGGTTCATATGGTAAATAACAATCAACAGTGTGGGTAATCCCTATTGGAGTACTGTCAAAGAAAATATTTCCTGATTTCCAAACTTAGTTAATGCATAGCTCTGACAGATGAGATTCCAGCTGATCAGTTACCATTACAGTATGTGTTTAGTTAATAGTGCTTTCTCCCAGAAATTAACTATAGTGTTAAGAATGTGAAGTCCATGATGGGGACTATAGATATTTGTTAATTTTGTTTATACTGTTTCCTCCAGTTCCTGGACAGCCTGCGAACTTCAGAGCAGAGGCAAAATCCGATACAAGCATTGATTTAAGTTGGACTCCACCACCTCAGAACGACATTGTTCAGTATAAGCTCATCTACAAGGAAGGGAAGCAAGGAAAAGAGGTACTAAAACTGAAGGAAGCTTGCTCTGGATGTAGTGTTTGGTAACTATATGAAAGTATGGCAAGTTGTTATGGGACTTCGAACTGCAGAAAGATGCAAAAAGTGTTAAGAAGGAGGTAAGGAACTGTTATGGTTGAATAAATGAGGAGAAAACATATTTTAAAAATATGTAAGTGCACTGTTATAGCTTACTTCTATGTTTTCTGGTCAAAGTTCCTGAGGATTTGATGAGTATAGCAGCCAGTAGCACTGAGGTCTTCCTTCTAGATACCAGGTCAGTGGTACAAGTACTTAGGGTTCCATGGTTTCTTCCACTGCAAGAGCACTTCTCTTCAGCTTTGAAATACATAACGGTTTTCCCCTATGTTGTGAGGGGATCCTTAGACTAACAGTAGCATTAAGAGTAACATTTTAACAATTTGATTTTGTGTTGATAAAAAAACGTTTAGTTGTTAGGTTTCAGTTCATCAAAATATACTAATTGTAGTTCACAAATGTGGTAGGAGGAGTTCTGACATGCACATTGCACATGGTAATATATTTATGATTAATAAGTTAAAACAGAAACATATGCATTCTGGTCACAGGGGCCACTGAGATAGCCTAGAACAAAACTGATCTCTGAAACTGTAGCAGCCTAGGGGGAAATTCTTGCTTAATGAAGAAATGGGCTCTAGCTCTAGTAACTAGCAACTACTTGACTACGACCCGTGTACCTCGACTGATTAACTTCTTGCGCACCTGTTGGATATGGCTTTGGAGAGAAGAGGATTGATGAGGCTTAAGCTTGCTGCCCTCTGTTTGGTGGGTGGGTGGGTGGGTGGGGGGGTGATGTGCTATTGAGCAATTCTGCATTTTCAAATTCTCGGTGGAGCCCAGGAATCACTCTGAGGTGTTGGTTAACAAGGGTAGCAAACTGATTGTCTCACATCAACGTGTGATGTGCCTTGGAACTGCCCATTGCATACTTGAATGTGAGTGAACATGTGCAGGCATTAAGGCTAATAAAAAATACAAGACCAACCCTGACGGTTGACTCAGTGACAGCCCCTCTCACGCAGTTCTTGCTGTGCTGATGGGGAATAAATGGGCCAATTGCCTTGGAACAGGTTCTAATGCTTGGCAGGCAGGAAAGAGAAAAAAATGCAAAAAAAAAATTTGAGACTGAAATTATGCTGAGGAGCAGGGTTTACAGACTGAGGTTGATAGTGGACTTTGCCAACAACAGAGAGGCTCTTGATTAAATCAGTGGCTGGCTTCCATAACACAGTACTTGTCTGGCTTGCCAGTTTTTCAGATGCCCATACCTTTTTACAGAAAGATGATATTTTATCTAAGTCATAATGTTATTAAGTGCAGAGAAGTACTTTCACTTTCTTACCAAAGTAATGCTCACTTCTGCAAAATATTGATTGGTTCTGCTGTTTCATATTAAGGTTTTTAATATACAGAGTGTCACTTTTCTTTAAAAATTAGCAGAAAGTTACAAAATGCATCTTGCTTAATATTTCTGGATATTTGCCTTTTTTTGGGGGCTTTTGCTTTGAAAAGAGGGAAAGGTAGTAAACCTAGCTGTGTTTGCCATTGTTTGTCATCGGTCGTGTATAGATTACACACATTCTAATTGGTTGGAAGAGAACTGATAAAAAAAATAGGATTTGCTTTGCCACTGTATCACTTTTGCTAAAATCTGTAAAACTGATTATTTTAAAAAGTATTTTTTGTCTTGTCTATTTTGTGTGTGTGTCTTTTGTTCCATTTCCCAGGTGGTTAAAACATTTGAACCTGTGACCAGTTACACCGTTGAAGGCCTGAAGCCAAACACTGAATACTACTTTCGCCTAGCTGCTCACTCTAAGCTGGATGTTGGTGTTTTTACGTCTGAAATCAAAGAAATGACCATGCAGTCCAGTAGGTTTCACTGCTTTACAAGCAGTCCTTACTAGAGAGAGGGGCCTGCTGGGATGACAGGGCCAGAGTGAACTAGACAAACTGAAAAATCTTGTACTAGTGGGTCTAACAGCTTCAGAAACCTGCATTCTTGGATAGGGTGGGTAGAGGAAGTTAGCAGTAGCAGGTGTAGCAAATTAACCATGGATTGATTTGCTTTACAGCTAGCAAGCTCTAAGGACATCGTGATGATTTTCATAATATGATATAGTAGTGCACTGCAGTTGTGACACACATTATCATCCCATATGCCTATTTGATGGTGTAAGAATTTATTTGATTTGGTGTTCAGTATTTCTGCACTGAATGCCAGTACTGTTGACTCAGTGCAGTAAGTAAATGTCACAGTGTTATGTGCATTCCAGCCTGCAGTCAGTTCAGAGCAAACAATTAATTTTGAGTTTTTTTCATCCATATGTTTTTTGCACTAATTGATTTATGGTACACAGAAGGTTACATTGAAGTCATTATGTTTGTATTCATGTTTCCCAAGGAGCATTTAGTCCAGTAATAGTGCTGTAATACATTTCCATTTTGATCCTTCATTCAGGGCTGTATTCTGTAGACCTGCATAAATCCATGTGTGGAATTACAAACTGTCCACACTGACATCCATCAGTGTTGTGATGAGTGACATGGTGGTATGCAGGTGGTGGTGGTGAACTGTTGCAATAGTATGTATTATAAGTTTATTGAAGTGCTGCTGCAATGCACACAGTTAGTAATATACTGGGTTACTGTGAATGACTATTCAGTTGCAGTTAATAGTACTTTGATCTCCAGTGGTGCTTTAGCAGTACAAGGACTGAGGCAAAAAGCACCATGGTGGGATTCCTTGTTGCCAGGAGTGCCAACACCTGTTCAAGTCCCCTTGAAGTCCCAGCAACCTCTCTCATTCTGTGTTTAGAGTTAGCAACACTAAACTCTTTTTTTTTTTTTAAGCTGGTTAAAACATGATTACTAATGAAAGTCAAGGGTGTCTAATAACTGCAATTCTAACATTTATGTTTTTGTCTATTTTACTGTAAGGCTAGAAGAATGTTTAAAAACATCCACAGGTTAGGCCAGCAGTTTTAGTTTAATGGATTGTAATGCAGATGTTCATTGGATGAAACATTTTTTAAGCTGGAAGGACCAGGTTTTCATGAACCAAAGATAAAAGATGTTCTCCAGGCTCCATGCTGTACTGCTGATTTTATTCATTCTCAGCACTGCTTATAACCAGAGCTTTAGCAATCCTGAGCCCATGGAATGAAATATTGGAGGAGTCCACCAGAAATGGCCACCTCTGATCAGTAAATGCAAAGGTACAAGTGTTTGAGGTGTAAAGGAGTTGAAGAATGTCAGAGAAAATGGCAGTACGTCCCCGGGTTGCTCATCCTATAATTCTTTTTTTTTTTCTTCTCAGACTGTCACATTTACTGTTGACAAAGTTTCCTTGTTTTTAGTGGTTGGAGGTCAGGTTCTGAGTGGAATGTGACTGAATTACCCTTCCTTCAAATGTGAGAGTGCACCTTTCTGTAGTTCTCCTTAAGCTAGTGTGCTCAGGCTTCCTAAAGCTCTGGTTGTCACTTTTCTGCACAAAGCAGGCGATAGTTCTAGGTCAGATCCCGCACTGACAAGAGTAGTACATGTACAGAATTCCTAACTGTCCAGGTCCATTAAGTGGTACAACCCACAAGCTGTGCTCATGACATAGAATGCACTAAAACCCTACTCATTACTCTTGTTTTTCCTGCATGGGTATTGTCCAGCACCATGAGTATTCATTGCCCATTCTGTTTGGGCATACTATCCACATTCTGCACTGTCAGCCCAGTATAGAAATGGCAGATTATATTTCTGTAAATTCTCATTTGCTTTCATTTTTATTCTCCAGACTCTACTTTCAGAGAGGGAAACCAGGGACAGATCCTGTATTAATTTTCCCTAAATAGCTGTATACTTTCCCTGCTTCTTTGCAGAAGTGTTTAGGTAGTTTCATATGGAGCATGGAAATACATGTACAGTTATGCTTGCATATGAAAGATAAGTCTACATACAGAAGACACAATACATTCCCCTTTTTGTTTTATAAGTGCATTCTTCTTTTAAAGCTGCAGCATGAGCAGACTTAACATTTTGCTTGTGTATGCCTCTACTGATGCTGTTATGTACACAGGCGCTGTGCAGTGCACCATTTGCCAGAGTAATTATTTGGACTCAGGAACAAAGCTTTCTTAGTCATGTTGTGCATGTTTACAAAGGGGTTTACTTTGAACTGAATCTTTCTGTGAAGCAGGCTGCATGGTGCAGTCAGGGATTAGACTTTTTTAATTTATTTTCGTCCTGCTATCACTGTATATCTTTTGGGAGTATGGCAGTAGGACTTTAAAGCTCACTGGAACACAGCAGAGTACAAAAGTATTGTATAAACTTTATATAAAAGTTAATTTATATTTCTTGTGGCCCTTCACAAACTAATTTAACATGTTTAAAGTCTGTATTTGTAAGGATTTAAAAAATAATTACAGGTATAAATAGTGGAACTTTCACTTGCATGTGTATTCCTGCAAAGCAACATTTTCATTTTTGAGTTGTAATTAATTAGTACTGCTGAATTGTAAAGGGCTTGTATCTCTCTAGATACTTGTGACAAAAAATGCAAATTATGGAAAAGTAGATGACAAATATGAATGTTAACTTAAAAATGTATCATGTTGCTTAATTCTTCAGAATCCATGTCATTCATGTAGAAACTTGTTGAGGAAAAGCATGGACCTTGAAATTTTGAACCCTTATGGCTTTTTAATTTGGTGCTTATTAATGCTTACATGTTGTGTTCTGCCTCAATTTTGCTGCATGGTTCCTTTTTTGACACTGTTTTCTGTCTGAGTCAAAGACTTCTTTCTATGGCAAGAATGCATTTCACTATGAAAAAGTGACCACTTTTTTTACTGCACAGCCACACACTCCTTTTCATTTAAAGGTGACCTGCTCAAGAGCATCGCTCTTTGGTCATAAATTGTACTGCATTCTAACTCTTAGAGAATCAGAATTGTTAATCAAAGTACCAGTGCATTTTACTTCTGTATTCTGTGGTAGTGTGAAAATTGTCTATATAGAAAGCAGTGCCATTCTTAACTGTTTGAGTACTATTGTTCAAACTAATAAGGAAAAGAAAAGACACTGTACAAGCTAATTGTTAGATACTGTTTGAGATCTGAAAATATTATACTCAGCTTATCAGAGGCATGCAAGTACCTGATGCCTTGGGCCTTCAGAATCCATTGACTGTATGGAAGAATCAGGTTCAGCCCTTGAATCTGTGTGAGTGTTACTGTGTACTGTATTGTGGAGGGGTACCCACAAAGTTCTGCCTTTGCCAAGTTGTTTTGCTTCCAAGAAAGTGAGAAATACTGCTCAGTGATACAGTTTGTAGGCCACATGGGCAGTAATGTAGAAATTATGTTTTGTGGCAAGCATACTTTCTGATGGTAATACGAGTAAAGGACTCCCAGGAGCTATATATAGACTAGATTCTTACAAATGATTTGTTGTATTGTTTCCCTGTTGGGACAGCTTAGAGATAAAAAGGTCATGAGGGAAAGTACTGACTTTCAGACTGCATATCCTTCAGAAATTGCATGCTAATCCAGTGTCTGTTGTTTGGCAATGTTTTAAGTTTGTAAGAGCAATATTTAAACATTTGTCCCTGATTTTGACTGTTTGCCCCATGTTATTTTTGGATTTGTCCAGAATTCTTGAGCAAAGAGGATTAGTGGTATGCTTGGAAGTGAATTAGCAAACACTTTTAGGACCAAATTACACCATCTGCTAGTATGGAGGGTTTAATGCTTTCATCTTGCAACTATTGAAAGCTTTGATAGAATAGTAATCTCTGAAATCCAGGACACAAAATGAAGTGTTACAGGAGTGTGTACTGTACCCAACATTGGAGTCTCCTGAGGCAGTAATATAAGGCTTTGCTTCAGTAACCAAAAGGTTTTATAAATTTGAGAGGCGGAACATTACACCATTCATAAATGTGGTCTGTAGCCAGGGTTGCCAGATGTCCCTATTTGGGCGGGACTGTCCCGAGATCAGCAGCCTGATCCCGAGTCCCGCCCTGCCGGTTTAAATCCCGGCCAGCCTCCGCTTTGTTTGGTTTTTTTTTTTGGTTTTTTTTTTGATTGTCCCGTATACCTGGCATACGGGCCAATCAAAAATTGCTAAACACGGAGCTTCTTAAACACGAGAAGCTCCGTGTTTAGCGATTTTTGATTGGCCCATATGCCGGTATACGGGCCAATCAAAAATCGCAAAACACGGAGCTACTTGTGTTGAATGCGGAACTGCAATGCATTAAACACGAGAAGCTCCGTGTTTAGTGCAGAGCTACTGAGCTACTGTTCTTTAATGTGGAACTGTGTTCTGCATTAAAGACCTTGCCGTGAGAGACCTTCTTTTTTTTTTGTCCCTACCTGGGGGGCTGGAAATCTGGCAACCCTGTCTGTAGCTGTAGGGATTTTAGAACCTAACAGGATTTAACCTTTTTTATCTTTTAATGCTGAGAAGTGTAAAGGTATACATGTTAAATGTAATAATGTGAGTAGTCAGTATAGTTCAGATTATTTGCCCTTGAACAATAGTTCTTAGGGGAAAAATGAATGTTTGGACTGCACCAACGTGAAATCATAGTGCAGTCTGGTGTATAGCTGTAGCAAAAAATTGATGGCACATATGCTGAGAGACTTAATTTTTAAGCATGTGAGGAAGGATACTTCTCTGCTGTACAAGATATCCTTTAAGCATTCACAAAAGTGTGTCAGCATTTAAATGTTGACATTAGTGCCATCTACATTTCCTTGTTCAGTCAGTTTTAGATAGATCTCGCTCTCTGTGTGTATATATATGTGTGTGTGTGTGTGTGTGTGTGTGTGTGTATAGTTTTTATGTATACATAACACTTATATTTGTATTTGTTTGCATGTGTGTATGTATATATATATATATATATATATATATATATATATATATATATATATATATATAGTAACTCCATGAGCCACAACACATGTATGAAGCTGTGTTTAGAAAAATATCCATAACCTGTTTTAAATTGTTTTTCAACTATGTTTTCTCCTTTTAGCAGTAATATGTAACAGGGCTTTTCTGGCACCTGCTTGAACCAGTTATTGTTACATGAGTCAGCTGCACCACAACACAACAAGCTGTCTGCTGTTCCTGTGGCTGTTTTGTACACTGCATTTCCTCAGCATTTCTAACTCAGCCTGTCAGCCTGTGATGTCATGTAATCGATAAACTTGGCAAAAAAGTGTGCATTAGTCATTAATTTAGTAAGGCTGTTTGTTCACTGCGTCTCTGCATTGCTATAATGAATGGCCTAGTACTTTGTCCCATGGGGAAACCAGTGAATTATTTGCTGTAATGAACAGCGATTCATTATGGCAAGCACATGCCATGTTTCCCCTTTTAAGCTTTCTCATGCAGATACATAAGCAGAAGTGCTGCTTGGGGGGTCATGGGTTCTTCACATTACTGTGTAATTCCTGCAGTGAAAAAGCATCATTCAGCAATTGAAGGATGGAGTACTTCATGTTATGATATTTGTATTTCATACAGACCCCAGTCTAAGTTATCTCTCTGGATTCATTAAGCTTTGTACATTTAGATGGTGTGCATTTTTTTGCAAAATAGACACAGGTGTACACACACACACTCAGACATACACACACACAACCAATATTTTCTCTGTTATATCTTGTACAGATCCCATTTAGTTTATCTCCCTGGTTTCATGAAACACATACAGTTATCATTATTACTATTATAATGTCTGTAATCTTATTTTGTTTGCATAATTGTCATTGTTCCTAATAGAAATAGGGGAGTCCTTTCTTGCTGCTGTCAGTTAGTCCACATGTCTTGTGTTCTGTAGTGCTTTCTTGAAGAGCCTTGTGTGAATTTGTGCTGCTGGCAGCACAAAATGATCATCACTGTAGTAAGTTCATAATGGCCAGCATACTGAAAGGTCTAACAATTTAAAATTGTAATGTGCATTACAAGTCTCTGGCTACATCTGTTTTATAAATGATTACAGAATACAGAGGATTAAGGCTATGAGCTGTTGGCAAGCTCCATCATGTAGTCTAGGGTTTGATTCCCTCAGCTTGTATTTGCCTCCTGTGTGCTCTGAGTAGGTCCCTTAACCAGACTGTGCTCCTGGGTCAAGCATGAAAAGGAGCACTTGTGACTAGTGGGCTTACCTGTTTATCAAGTAAATAAATGCATTTTAAAATCACTTCAGTGGTGCTCTAGTTCTGATGTAAATTTCTTCTTTATTTTTCAAGAGCTAATGTTAACAAAGCAGGCCATCCATTTCCATCAGTAGGCCTTCATGCTTGGGGCCTATTAACTGCCAGCACTGAACAGGCTGATAACTTAGACGTATACAAATACAGCTTCTCTGCAATCATTTGACCTGCACCAGTAACTTGAAAACACCTTTTCCCTTCTCCTGCATCTCTCATGCCGTGCTTTTCTTGTGTTACTTTCTCTCCATTTCCATCTGTTCTCCACCCTTACCCCTCTGTATATTTTTGTCCCCTGGATATTTCAGCACTGCTCTTACCACCAAACATTGGCTTGGGGACATTTCCCTGATCTTTTTATATTAAAAAAATTGGTTACCTATCAAGTTTACAAGACCAGATTCTACAAGCCTAGAATGTATGAAAAGTAAATTATGATTTCACTGCAGTAACCGTAAGTTGATGATGATTTTGCAGGTAGGGTAAGCAGCCCAGCAACCCCAGACATTTGGACTTGTGCCCCCACATCTAAGCTACTCACACACACACAGATTGCTATACCTTGGGCTAGGGAGAATATGGCAAGTTACTGTACTTCCAACTTAGCATATTTCCCCCATTTGTGCTGTTACCATCTCACCTTTCGAAGATTGCAATTTTGGTCTTCAGACCTACTTCAGCTGTCATTCCTATTGATGTTTCTTGTAGTATTACTGATGGTAGTATAATTGCAGTGCATGTCTGTAATGTCTTTGCTTCTTACTCAGTTACTGGCATAGTTGTTGTCACTTTGTGGTTATATTATTATTGTCTTTCACTTTGAACACGTTTCAGTGTTTTATTTTTACTGTATTGTGTAGTAATTGCATTTTGATTGTATGCAACTCAGTTGACTTCATGTTGTTATAGTTTCATTATTATGACTTTCCTACTTCTCAGTTGTAAAATGGACAAGGTCCCTTTTGTTAATGTTCAGCTCCCCAATGTTGAAATCTGTGTACACAGATTTGAATTAGAAAATACCACTGGTGTACTCTAGTGTGCACCTGCAGTGATACTAAACTTGAGTTGATAAGTTCAGAGGTGCTTAGGGTGCAGGAGGTTTGCCCGCTACAACAAAGCACTTAAATGTTAATGTTTGGGTTGAGTTTCTGATTAGTTGAATTCTGTGAGTTGAGATCTCATGGAGTTGAATAAAGGGGAATTGTATCATTAATTAATTTAACTTTATTCCATCTATTATATTCTTCTATTTTGCTGATATGGAAAACACACAGTCCATCTTTAGTTTAACAGCTTTGATATAACATACAAATTATGTGTTATTTGATTGTTTACCTTATTCAGTTCAGGCTGCCTCGGTGGTACGGCAGTAGCGTTGTTACCTCACAGCAAGAGGGTCTCCCGTTCGATTCTCGGCTTGGCTTGGGAGTGCCTTCTGTGTGGAGTCTGCATGTCCTCCCCGCGGTTGGGTAGCGTTCGAAAGACATGCGTGCGTAAATGGGTGTGCCTTTGTTGAAGGTTGGGCGTCGAGCTGGCACCTCGGCGTGTCATAAAAATCTACTGCCAATCATTAGTGGACCAGTGTTCCGCTGTGCCGACCCCTTACCGGGGAAAAAGCCGAAAGACAAACAACCTTATTCAGTTCAGGATCACTGAGCAAACATAGCCTGTATAGGCCTTAAGTTATTACAAGCTATTAACGTGATCCTGGATAAGATACCAGTCCATTGGAAGAAGCACACATGAATGCATCAAGCACACCTACATATGCATACAGATATACACATACTATTACTTATTCACACATAGTGGACATGCATCATGCACACCTACATATGCATACAGATATACACATACTATTACTTATTCACACATAGTGGACATGCATCATGCACACATACATATGCATACAGATATACACATACTATTACTTATTCACACATAGTGGGCACACTTGTTGGAAGTTTAGAAGATCGCCAGTTTACATACAGCATGCCTTTTGAATGTCGTAAGAAAATGGTGCATTCAGTGGGAAAACATGTGGACAAGAGGAGGACATTTGCACTGTAAACAAAAGGCACTCCAACTGTGAACTGAATCACTGAAACAAACAATATGGGATAGCAAGGCTGACTGCTATGTGTCGATGTGCTGTTCTGCATAGAATGACTGTTAGTATAAAAATATAATAAAGGAATTGGAACCTGGTACTGTGGATAAATGTATAACATTAAACTTAACTGATAAGAATGGGTTGTGTGAAGGTACACAATTATTGTTCTATACTATCGGACTGCTGAACACCAACCACATTCTCTCATGAAGTATGTAGGCATCATTCATCTTTTTTGAACTGCAAGTAGTGCATTCTCATGTCTTGCAGGCTCTTGCTGTTAAGAATGTTTTTCAGGACAGATGTTCTTTGTAAAAACAGTAGTTTCCTCTCAGCAACCAACATGCAGTTGCTTAAAAAACTTTGCTCAGTCACAGCTGATCAGGGACACAGTAGATCTACAGTCCACCCACCCAGACTGAAATAAGCATCTTTGCAGGGGGCAGGCATTCCAATCTAATATATACTAACTTCACAGTCATGCGATTGAGAGGAAAGGTGAAACTCCACAGAGTAGTGCACTGCTGTCTCACACGTATAGTTGTCCTACACTGCATACATATAAAGTAACTGTATGAGCAAGGCATAATTTGACTATTTGTATTTTGGAAGAAAGAACCTGATCAACTGGTCATTGATCATGTATAGGTAAACCAAAATAAGTCATAAATAGGGATGTATTTTAATATTAATTACAATATTTATGGTAACGTAAATATGTGCAAGACAGCTTTACAGCTTTTTTTCTGTTATTGCATACATGCATCCATTGCTTTGAGTCTAGTACACTATTTCACAGAAAATACACAGTGAAGAACTCAGTGCTGTGTGTAGAAAAGAACACATTGGCTGTCACTTGCTGCAATCCCATTGGCTTGTATTGTTACCCAGCTCTTTTCCAGGTTCATTTAAATACATTTCTTTTGCATTCTATGAAGTTACCCTAACTAAGCAGCCCATGTTCAGTTTAATGAGTAATTAAAAACATATGTACAGTCAGTATTAATTATTAGCTCAGATGCATAGAGACACACACACACATATATATATATATATATATGTATGTATATATGTATATATATATATATATATATATATATATATATATATATATATATAAATAAAATGTATATGTAATGTATATTTATATGTGTGTGTGTATGTAAGTGCATATGTTCATAGAAGTTTACTAGGCTAATATCCTTAGGGCCCTTGCAAGCTTTGCCATGTTATACCTATGTTCCCTAACTGACCTTGGTTAGATGGTTGCTATTTTCAGAGCGAGTCTATGATCAGCACTGACTGCCCCTGTCCATGAGGGACATAGGTGCCACCCCTGATATGAATCTACAGTCTCCCAATCCAATTGCCGAGGTTGCACTTGAATAGGGTCATTGAGGAGTTCTGCTTCATGTGAATTGGGAGTTTATTCCAGAGCAGCAGCAGTCTCTGGGAGATGTATCTGTCTCTCCGGCATGTTCTGTTAATGTCACAGGCTAGGTTGAGATCCCTGGAGCAAGTGATTCTTGTTTCAGTTGATTTGCAGATGTACAGCATTTCCATTAGGGCTGGGTCAGAGACTGCTGTGTAGGCCAGACACAAGTCGCCTCTCAGCAGCCTGTAGGATACAGAGTGCAGTAAGAGCTTTCAGTCTTTCCATGTAGGTTGTGTTTTGGAGGCCCAGAATTTTCTTGGTGAGAAATCCTCTGTGGTCTGTCCAGCTGCTGCAGGTCTCTAATGAGGTACATGCAAAAGGGAGCATTATACTCTATTATAACATCCTTAGTCTTGGATGCATTGCCTTTACTTATGAGATGTGCAACGCAGAAGGCTTTCCTTACCACTGTGGACACATGGTGATTGAAGATCAGATTGCTGTCAACCTGTGTTCCCAAATCTCGCACCACTGGGTTGGAGCTTAGGGGTGGTGCTGTCAATATTGTAACTTGTAGGGACTTGCTCTTTGCCAAAGGGGATAATAATGCACTTTTTGTGTTTAGTTTTAGTCCATAGCTTTGGCACCAGTCATTTGTCTGTGTTAGCCTCTTTTGTAATATGTTGACATTGTTTTGGGAATCAATGATTGTGCCCAGTTTGTAATCATCAGCGAACTTGGTAAGCCACAGGCAGTCTACTTTCATCTGGCCTTCTGAGAAATAGATTCCAAACAGTAGCGGGCCCAGCACAGATCCTTGTGGTATGCTGTTGGTAACTGGTCTACTGGTAGAGGTGAATCCCCAACTTTGATAGTATGCATTCTGCTGGTGAGACAGTTGGCTACCCATCTAGTACCTTCTGAATGATACCTGAGTGGGGGATTGTGTCAAAAGCCTTGGCTAAGTCAAGGTAGGTGGCATGTACTGCTTTGGTGATATTCTCAAAGAAGTCCATGAGGTTCAGTAGGCACAATCTACACTTGAAGTCAAACTGGGTCAGGATTTTGAAAGTCACCTGTGTATGTCCTTATTGATACGCTCTCGATGATTCTTTCCATGCCCTTGCAGATAAGGGTGGTTAGGCTTGTGGGTCTGTGGTTGCCAGGGTCGGTTGATGTACCCCTTTTGTCCAAGGGGAATACTGTTGCTGTTCTTCACTCTACTGGAATAAAGCCAGTGCTCAGGCTTTGGTTAAAGAGACTGTGTGTGTGTGTATATGTGTGTGTGTGTGTGTGTGTGTGTGTGTGTGTGTGTATATATATATATATATATATATATATATATATATATATATATATATGTCTACTTCGAAATCCATATGGCTGAGATCATATAATCAAAGTTTTGAAAGTAAAATAAAAAACTAAAAGGAAGAATCTTTTCTTTAGGTTTTTGTAGAGAGGCAAGCCCCTCTGCACCCCCACACCTCTTGCTAATTAAAAATGCCAACTCCGAGATCGCACAACAGAGAGGAAAATAGTAAATCTCTTGTTCTGCACTGTAAAGTGATCTCAATTCAAAAAGTTTGAAGTTTCAAAAGTTCGATCATATGGTCTCAGCCATATAGATTTCTAAGTTTTATAAATCGAAGTAGACCTGTATATATATATATATATATATATATATATATTTAGATAGTAAGATATATAGATATGTATCCATATATCTCGTGCTGAAAAAATATTACCAGGGTAGTAATAGTTGTGAAATATCTACTTTTCTGCATTTCATATTTTCTTTAACTGAGTATTCTGCTGTGCATTGCATTTTGTCAGCAGCAGTGTAAGAATACAAGAGGTCCATCAAGCCTTCTCAGTATTTCTTGATAGGTTGCCCTACTTAAGAAGCTGTTTAAACATTTTGCATTTTAACACATTTAGTTTATTTGCTTCTTGGTCTATTATTCATATCATCTTGGTGCAGCTGAAACATGACAAGATGCAGTCCTTATGACAAATCTTGGACATTTTACTCATGAAAGGAAGTTTTATGTATGATAGCAACTTAATTTTAAGAATAGATGTTTAAATCTTGAGGGTTACCTAGGACTGGTGAAGATGAACATATTAAACACTTCCAGTTTTTTGGGGGAGCTCTAGCAGTGTTACCCTTTAGTATCCTCTACAGATGACAGAGCCAGGAGAATCTGCTGATGTCTGGGTGAAAGTAAGCCTTATGCTGATATTGCTGCACAACTGGGACCTTCTGCTGAAACAGTGAGAATGGATTTTAAGTTTATTCTAACCACTTGAATAACAGCCACTTGGGCATTGCAACACCATGCATCAGATTGCACAATGGTGGCTGAACAAGAGCATACTAAACAGGATAAGGCAGTATGCCGTATATATAGTTTTAAAGTTAAGCACCTGTAGAAGCTAATGGCAAGGGCAGAGGAAAAAGCAGTACCAAGGCTAGAAAGACAACACTAGACTTATTTCATTAGGACTGCATATGTGATACTAATGTGAATCTCTTGTTCTTCTCATTTAATTGCATAAAGTTCTGATCATGCTTCACGTATGAAAGTGATAGAAGCTGATGGACTGTAATCTGTTTCATTGTCCCAGCCAGCTTATCCTTTTTAACTGCCTGTCCATTCTCAACCATTTTCTACCTGGCCCAGGAAAGTGTCATTCCCTTCAAGTAAAGCTAATTTCCCATCATTCCCTGCCAGTGGTATATTCAAAGACACCACCACCTTTCTCATGAAGTAATATTTCCTGATTTAAGTCTCAGTATCCAAGTCTCATCTTTATTTACCACTCCCATGCTCTTAGTTGTACACAACAGCTTTCCTTTTGTGATACAGTGGCTATATGTTATATCGTCCCTTTCCACTCCCAAGGTTTTTTTTCCATTTCCAGTACTCTAACCATTTTTTCATTGTTCTGTTCCCTGACATCTTGGCAGCTTCTAGTTTCACACCGTCAACCAGCTTGATGCCCCTTTCCTAATGTAGCCCCAAGAAATGATCAGAGTACTGTGTATGAGTCCTGATCAGTGCCCCATATACAAAACATGGGATAAGCTGAAGGGTTAGTAATCTAACAGTCCTGCTTGTTTTTGGACCCAGCTCACTTTGGTTTTGTCAAGGCAGGTCTTGCCTACTAAACCTGGAGGACTTCTTTGAGAAGGTTACCAAGGCACTGAACAAGGGTATAACAGTGCATACTGCCTACCTTGGCTAAGGCATTTGATACAATACCCCACTCTGACATTCTTGATACTCTTACAGAATTAGGCATAAATCTCTATTGTAATGCACAGGATAGCCAGTTGGCTCACAGATAGGACCCAAGAAGTTAGGCTTGGGGAGACCACCTCTAATAAGAGGCCTGTCACCATCAGAGGTCGCTCAGGGCTCTGTGCTTGGTATGTTCCTCTTTGGCATCTACTTCTTGTAAGTCAGGGCCAATGTCAAGCACCTCTGCCTGAACATGTTTGCAGATGATTAGAAACTAGGAGCAGTCATTGAACATTGAATCCCCCCCCCCCCCCCCACTGACACAATCACCTTGAAGGAAGATTTAACACAGACAAAATGACAGGTGCCAAAGCCACAACTTAAAACTTAATGCCAAGAAATGCACAGTAGAACCTTTTGCAAAGTTGGCCACCCTGTGAAACTTCCTCATCAATAAAACACTCTTAAGAGTAGACCCAGTAGTTAAGGACTTGGGTGCACATGTAAATGGTAACTTGACTTTTGAACAGCATTTGTCCTTAGTGGTCCAAAACACCTCCTGTGTTGCTTAACTTATAAGCAGGAGCGTGACATCCAGGTCCAGGGAGGTCATTGTGCCTCTTTGTTCGACCCTTGTCAGACCTATCATTGAGTAATAATGCACCCTTTGGTATGTATCTGTCCAGGTACATGCAACAAGTGGAACGGCTACAGAATTTCATCACAAAATAAATACAGAGCATAAATCAAATATCTTGTGCAGATCGTCTCAAAGCCCTATCTCTGGTCTTATTTCCTACAGACTGTTCGTGATCTTTGTATGGTATTCAAGGCATCCTTGGATTCTGCTCTAATGAACTTTTTGCATATGTGCAAAATGAACACCATCAGAACTACTAGAGCCAAAGACTTCAAATTTGTTTATGATATAAATAGGAGATGTTGGAGGGACAAGTATGTGTCTTAGAGAATTTCCATTTTCTGGAACAGGCTTCCCATTCTTGTGAAGCAAGGCCCTTCCCTAGCCCTCAAGCATAACCTGGGCCAGTAATGGGAAAATGGAAATTTACCCATGGTCTGGTACCAATGTCACTGATGGATAGAGGCAGTAGTTAAGTCATGCCATAGCTAAAGTATACCCCTTAAAATAACACCTAAAGCACAATAACTTGTGGGAGACATTTGGATTGCATGGCTAGGCCTGTAAATTTCCCAGTGGTCATTAGCCTCATAAACACCTATAAGTAGGGTGACCTGTGCTTCTCAAAAAAATCTCCATTTACCCCAGCATTGTTTTTGAACTTTGCTACTCTCTCCTCTATGAGGAAGTAAATGTTCCAAAATTAATTCCAAGTATTTTTTGACTGGATTATGCTGATAGCTTCCAATACTTTAGTGAAAAACTGTTCTACTGAGAAGAAAGCATTCTATGCTGGCTGTTGCCTGCATGTAGTAAACTACAGCTCTCACAGGTAACACAGAGCATGGCCTAAAACTACCCATTGCTATTACATAACAAATATGTAATTTGCGACAGCCTTAATTTAATTTAGTTATTGAAGTAATAAGTAGGACCTTAGTCCAAAACTTCTAAACATAATGGAAGTTGAATAAAAGTAAACTTTTTTGCAGATCCTAGCAAGTTTTAGCTGACTTATGGAACAAAATTTCTCAAGAAGAGTGTGACACTTTAAAAAAAAAAAAAAAAAAAAAAAAAAAACAAAGGGTGCGAGTTATTCTGCTTTCCAAAATGTATTCAGAACCCATGACACAAGAAGCTCAACTTGTTCAAAGTGTGTTCAAACTCACTCCACTCATTTTTCATTCATAAGTATACATTATAGTGCCATGTTTTTATTTATTTTCTCTTGCTTAGTTAGCCCTAGTACTCACTTTATTCATGCTGTCAGCTTATTCGCTTCTTATAACCTTAGTTTTCCTGCTCTGTCAAATTGTATACCTTTCCTGTATCTCTGATATGTCCTTACTTACTGTGCCTGTTTCACTGACTTTTGAACTCTTATGCCCTCACTATTACAGTTGTTATGCTTGAGCAAGTAATGTGCCACTCACTACTGCCTAAAGACTTCATTCATTCCATTATTTTACCTGTATTGTGAAAATTTTCAGGTCATTCTGTCTGGTTCTTATCTTACTGATGGTTTGTGTAAATTTAACTATGTTTTTATCCTTTCTGTGGTATCTTGGTTCCCCTCTGAAAATAGGTTCTAGCAAGTAGGGCTAACTTAGTCAACAAAAATTAAGTAATGAATACATACATGCATACATACTTGCATGCATACAGACTTATCTTGAAAACTTCAGAATACTTTGCAGTCGTACTAAAAAACAAATAAGTTAAGACAAAAACTATACTTTGATAAATTTTAGATTAATGCTAAGCACAACCCTAAAAAATTTGTACATCCATGAAAGAATTCTTACATCCCGGCCAAAACCCTGTCCAACAGCTACATATCACCACATCCACTTTCACCTTTAAACCTGTGCCCACATCCTATATACTCTTAAATTCAAACCATGCTCCAATGCCCTGGATCAACTTATCCACTCCCCCACCAGGGGCAACAATATCCTAGACCTAGTCATTACCAACATGAGTGACTGGTGTTCCACACCTGAAGTCAACTCCTCATTAGTCTGATCCGACCATAAGCTAATCACTCTTGATATCCACATCCCTCCCCCACCCCCCCACCCCCATTAAGGAAACCACGGTAAAATAATTCTCCAAAGCCAACTTCATGCTTCTTAAGACAGAAGTGGTGAACTTCATGACACCCATGCAGATGGACAGCACAGTTACAACTGCTGAATCCTACACAAATGCACTCTATAACCACTTACACGAGTGCATGGATCGTGTTATCCCAAACAGAACCAAGATGCTTTCCTCCAAAAAAAGAAAGCCAATCTGGTGGTCCCCTGCCATAAACAAGCTGTACAACAGAAGGAAGAAACTGTTGCAAAAGAGAGTAAAATCCCATGAGTGGAGGAGTTCCCTGGTCAGCCTCAGTAAGAAGCTGAGATCCCTTATAAGATCCTCTAAAGCTAGCTACGAAAACAAAATCGCCACTAATTCCAAGGACAACCACAAAGCATTCTATAGCTATGTCAAGAATCTCGATGGCAACACCCAGATCTGCTCTGAGTTACAAAACAACGGCATGAAAATTACAGAACCAACTGATATTGCCAACATCCTGGCAGATAGGTTCAGTGCTAACTTTACCCCCCCACACCCTAAAGGGCACATATCTATACAGGAAGAATGCAGAGTCCCTGTAATCACAACTACGCAGATAAAAGCTGCACTCTCTAAAGCCAAAAACACAGTATCCATGGGAACGGACAACATCCTAGGCTGCGTTTTACATGAACTTCAGAACGAACTGGCTCCCCACCATGTTCAATAATAGCCTTGCATCAGGCTTTATGCCCACTGAATGGTGCACAGCAACAGTTATTCCACTCCACAAAGGGGGACCCACCACTCATCCCGGGAACTATTGACCTATTAGCCTGACAAGCCTGGTCTGCAAGGCCATGGAACGTATCATCATGGAACTCATAAACAAAGACATTATCATGGAACTCATAAACAAAGACATTGGTAACCTCCAAACTCTGGATCCCTCCCAGTTCGGGTTTGTGAAAGGCAGATCATGCCTCCTGAACCTGATCGACTTCTTTGAGGCAGTCACCAAAGCCGTAGATGAGGGTAAGGTGGTTCACACAGCCTATCTTGACCTCGCCAAGGCTTTCAACACCATCCCCCATTCTGGAATTATAGCTAAACTCACTAAACTAGGTATAAATCCCTACATCACAAGATGGGTTGCCAACTGTCTCAGTGACAGAACCCACACTGTAAAAGTTGCAGACTCCAAATCTGACCTCAAAGCAGTGACAAGTGGAGTATCACAGGGTCCCATCCTGGGATCTCGCCTGTTCGGTATCTACTTCTCTGAAGTACAGGCTAATATAGAAGGCCTCTGGCTAACAAAGTTAGCAGATGACTGCAAACTGGGAGCCATAGTCAAGTCCCCAAATGATGTGGACACCCTACAACAGGGCCTCGCTGAGACAGATGCCTGGTGTCAGAGCCATGGCCTCAAGCTCAATGCCAAAAAGTGCAGTGTCATCCCCTTTGGTAAAAACTATGTACTCATGAACTACCACATAGGCAGCAATCTGCTTAACACCGAATGTGTGATAAGAGACCTTGGAACTCAGGTGGACAGTAGTCTCTCCTTTGATAGTCACATCGCCACAGTAGTCAGGAAGTCCTTCTACGTGGCACACCTCATCATAAAAGGGTTCTCATCCAGGAAAAAAGAGGTCATTGTTCCCCTCTACTCGACACTCATTAGACCCATTATAGAGTACAACGTCCCTTTTGGAATGTACCTCATAAGACATCTGCAGCAGCTGGATAGGCCACAGAAGTACCTCATAGAGAGGATTACTGGCCTCAAACAAATGCCCTACACTGACCGCCTCAAAAAACTCCAGCTTTACTCCATAGCATATCGTCTACTCCAAGGTGATCTCTGCCTAACATATAAAGCTATGTCAAACCCAGAGCTGTTGGACATGCTACACCAAAAGAAATCCCAATCCCTCTGAGCTACACGCTCTAGGGACCTGAACCTTGTCACTACAATAAATAGGACATGCTGGAGGGATAGATTCCTGTCCCAGAGACTTCCCTTACTGTGGAACAGGCTACTCATCTATGTCAAGCAAAGTTCTTCATTAGCACTCTTCAAGAAAAATCTTGATGAGTGGATGGGAAAAGAGGAAATACACCCCAGGGATCACGTCTGTGTCTCTGCTCGACAGTGACACAGGAAAATAACTTTCTTGGGTGGCGTAAGCCAGGGAACCTTGTTGGCTAGGCTTACTTAGGCCCTTGGGCCAATAGCCTAGTACCTACCTATGAACTTATGCTTTTCTTCAGCTGATGACCTTCCAGGTGAGTAAATAAAAATAGCAGACCAATAGCATTGCATGTCCTGAGTCAATACTTATGAATAGGTCAGTCTGGGAATCCCACATTCCCTCTGTCTGGAAAAAGACGCATATTATCCCTCTGCACAGGAAACTCAACAGACATCAATAAGTTTAGACCTGTTGCAGTCTTATCTCCCCTCGCCAGAATACTTGAAAAATGCATTCAGAAACGATTGCTAGACCATCTTCTTCAGGAAGAACTCCTGTCTCCTGTACAACATGGCTTCCATCCTTCCCATAGTACCA
This sequence comes from Protopterus annectens, assembly GCF_019279795.1. Lineage (NCBI taxonomy): Eukaryota > Metazoa > Chordata > Ceratodontiformes > Protopteridae > Protopterus > Protopterus annectens. The sequence continues at coordinate 424,543,860 of NC_056747.1, read as the reverse complement.
GCACTGCCTTTCTAACCGACATTACAAGGTTGTTAAGGCCTGGAACTCCTTACCTGTATTCATCAGGTTTTGTACCTTCCCTCCCATTTTTCAAAACCACCCTGAAAGACTTCCTAGCTAGAATCTAGCTTTGTTGTTGCTCAAAACCAAGATAAACTATTTCCCTTAATGTGAACAAGTCCCTTTTCATTCCTTATACCTCCTTACTCTCCCTTCTTCACTTACTTCCTATCCTTACTGCTATCTAATTCTCTTCACTGACTTTCTCTCTAAATGTACTGTGTGCCTGTTTTTCCATCACTTTATATTGCATCTCCTGTTTGCATTTGACTAATTTACCTGTAATTTCTCTACAAACTTTCTCTAAATATTAAATGATTGTCATAGACCTTGTATCAATTCTTAACCAATTTTTTTTATATTATGTCTTATTTATTATAATTATTTAAACTGCAGATGTTTTGTTTTATTTTTGAAGACTGTAAAATGATTGTTCTTAAAATGTTTTGTAATAATTTGGAGTTTTTCCTCCATGGGCCTCTGTTGAAAATGGGCTTCTACCCATTCAGACTTTCCCAGTAATCAAATGTCAATAAATAAGTAATATCCAAAAAGCTGTTGCCTAAAACCGGCTTAAAAATTAATTTTCTTTGATACCAGTAACTGTACTGATTTTGATTATTGGTTGTGTTAGTGATGCTGAGTGTGTCAGTGGTCTTATTTCCTTTGTTTCTGTTCAGGGCAACAGGTTGGCAATGGTACTTTTACTTTGTATTATTAATTTTATTATATGTGGCACTGAGTTTGTCAGGAATGGTTACAGAATTAGCAAAAAGTAATGTAAAACATCTGAATGAAGCATTAAGTGTACAAGCTTTTATGAAGCAGAACTACTAAGTACAATTGAATGGAAGGGGATGAAAATGTAAACCATTAAAATATGCTAAACTGTATGAATAAAGAACATGAAGTTTTCACCCAATATTAGCTCAGCTACTTTGAAGAAAGAACTGAATACAACTGTTAAGTTTTAAACTGCTTTCTATACTGACAGCTTTTTTAACTACTGTATATCAATGTTTTGCACTGGTATCATCCACCTTAACATTTCTGCTTCTTAAGGAGTTCCAGTGGCTTGGTTTTGACCCTAAACCAAAGAGCGGTAATGACTGGTTGAGACTTGGTCTTATATTACACATTTACACTGTATATGACTGTAAGATATACATTAAGAAATGCTTTGTACCCAGTTACAGAGAACAGTTGTATAACAACTTGGCATGACTTTGTAGGTCTTTGGAGTAATGTCTTGCAGTAGGTCATAATCTAGGAAGCTCTGAAAGAAATGTCAGGATCATACCTTCACTTCACCTCTTGCACTGTCTGCATTACCATATTAACACTTGTCTATGATCTCATGCAAAATTCCTTTCTGAAATCTATCTACTGAGGTTGCATAGTTAGGAGAGCAAAAAAACAAACAAACAATATATTCTTTTAGGAGGTCTCAGTAAAGACTACTGAGTATTCTGGAGAATAGACAGACTAGGAACATGTGGAAGTGGGAGGGTATGTGCAACCTCTACTTCATAGGGTTTGTTGTGTAACTAATTTTATATTATGTTAGTTTAATTTTTGTAACTGAGCAGGCCACAGCCACTACATAGAGTGACACAGCACTGTCATATCATTTACACAGTGGCCTAGGTAGCATCAAACAGAAAGTAGTTAAATAATATGTACATAGCATAGTTGATACCATTACGCACCTAAGCAGCAGCTGCATTTAAACAGTTTGAAATGGAACAGAAATGATAGAAGCTGGGTAGAAGAAGAAAATATAGCAGTTACATTGTTAGTTTGTTTGCTAGAAATATTAGACTGTGTAGTGCAGTTCGGAAAAAAAAAAGCTGTGAGACCTTAACTGTTCAGTGGAATCACTACATGGTACTTGGTCAGGGAGTCAGATGTACAGTCTGTAAGAAAAATGTGAGTACAGAATTTCTTATCATACATCTATGTGTCAAGCACATGCATGTGTTTTAGCATGCTTGATGAGGAGACTACTCAGTGAACCCTGAAGAGCATATATTCTTAACTTAAACCTCTTGGCACAAGGTAGTCAGAGCCAAATAATTACAAAGGGCTACTTTTAAATTAGAGGAGGCCCTTTTAGCTAGGCTAAGGTTTAGTTTGGGTCTTATTAGGACTACCTCTGGTCTTTTCCTTTGACCTCGGAGACTACTGTGATTCATTCAGAGCAAGTTTTTGCTCAAGAAGAGGGAGGGGGTTCAAAAGTTTGTGCAGTACTGAGAGAGACAGTTGGTGGTTCAACATATTTTCCTGTGGAGATAGTTTATATTTGTAAGTTTGTTACAAAAAGCGAGGTAATGCTTAAACATAGTTTTTAATGTTTATAGGTTTTTTTGTGTAAAAAAAAAATATACAAATGGCGGTATTTACGAAGGAATTAAATTTTCGCCAAAAAGGGGAATAGACATATAATAATTGGAGGCCTTTGATAATAAATATTACTGTGTATAAGATTTATGTGAAAGTTTTGCAGTATAGATTTGTGAAAGTCTTGCATAAAAAGGAAGGAAGAGGGGATGCATGGTATTAAAGGTAAAAAAAGTTGAAAGAGTGTTGGTATTGGTAAAAAGAGGTTGCTAATGGTATTTTAGAAGGAAAGAGAGATGTTCAGATGATGGTAGGGAATGTGCATAAAGATTTTGTTAATGTTATACATGAAAGTTTATGGAATGTGCTAAAGAAGTATGAAATCACAGATGATCAGCATGTGAAAATAGGTCAGGATCGTATTACTTGGAGAGTTTTATTTGTTTTATTAATGAATGCAGTGGTAAGTAAGGTGGAAAGTAGATTAATGGAGGGTCATTACAGCATTTGTGATCAAGAAAGAAAACCCATTTTTGTTCTTATTCTGACAGTATGATAATGATAAATTATGAATGAAGGAAAGTTTGATAGCAGTCAATAAAAGGTTAATTGATAAGAGACTAGAATTAACAGAATGTAAGAGAATAGGTGATATTGTAAAACTTGAAAGAATATATTTTTCAAATAATGAAATTTCATCATTAGCGACTAAGGCTGTGAAACAAAACACAATTGTTGAACAATAAGAAAGTTTCATAGTGGAAATAAAAGAAATGAGTGTGTTCTGGGCGACATTTAGGTTGTTCCTCTTAGAGACCTAGCCAACCCCAAAGAGGAAGGGACAAGACCACCTTCCATTCTGTACCTTAGTAACTACATATCATACATATATGGTACATTCTGTTCCAGAAGTGGTCTGCTAAGGAGTCATGCTGTTGTTTTTAGATGGGCCCTGGATGATATCACTCTTATGAGGATTGCCACCTTCCACATCAGTATATGGGGTCCAGAAGGATGTTTCTTTTGTTTGCTGAGGTTGGGCATCACTTCTAGTACAAAATGTTGCCATTTTGCCTTTCTCCAGTACCCACAGTATTTTACAGAGTGTCACCACAAGAATGGAGGATAAAGACCCACATATAATACCTTACCTAGACAGCTGGGTCATGGTGATTTAGTTCAGACACTCCTGGAAGGGTCCATGAAAATGGCTCCATCCTGGTTGAGTCCCGGGGGGGGGGCTAACGATTAATTGGGGGAAGTCCTTTGTGACTCCCTTGCAGTGAATACCATTCAATAACGCTGTTTAATGCCCGTTTTTACTTGCCCGTAGAACTTCTCATGGTGACATATACCATTTGCGGGGGATTGGAAATTTGGACAATACATTCCTTGTGATGGACATCATCTTTGAACAAATTAACTTGAAGCAGATCTTAATGATGGATACTTTGTTGGTGGAGTAGGAATCCAATCCCAGCTCTTCTCCAACACAGTTCAATTGTTGTGGCCTCTCCTAGAGAGAGAGAGACAGAGAAGGTTTTGTGTCAACCAGTTTTCATGGCCCTGAAGGCCTTGGAAACAAAGATCCTTCAGTAAGACAGCTAGTCCAGGGTTTGAAATATAAACAAGCAAAGGGACAGACTGTCTGAATAAAGGGATTACTGTTTTTGAGTTGAAATTTGCATGACCAGATATTTGCTACTATCTGTAAGTAATGAGGTGCCTGAGAAGTAGATGTCTTTGCCTCCCAAAAAAATAACCGTTTATTGCTATAAGTTTATGATCTTGTGCTTAGTTTCTATACAAAATATGACCCTGGGCTCGTGGGACAGATCCATGAACTCCTGACCTCCCCAACACTGTTGTTCAGCAGCAGAGAGCTTATTTTGTTAAACATCTGCATGACTCTGTTCATAACATCACTAATCACTGTTGTTGAGCAAGCTTTATTTTTAATCCTTGTCTTTTTGTCTTGCCTGATGCTGTAAATGCCTGCTAAGTCTCAGAGTACACCCTAATTTCTTATTCACAAATCAAATCACCCCTGCCAGACTTGGGACATTCCACTGTAAATATTTGGGGGACAGAGAGAAAGGCTAGAGGAAATGTATTAGGTTAATCCTAGCCCAGTCATGTTTTTTTTTTTAACCTTAGTCCTGTCCCTTCCCTCCTGCGCTGAAATGGAGCAGCTTCAGCACTTTCTTTTGCCTTGGAAAATGAGAGCTGGCATTCAGCTACTCAATCCCTCTCCTCAGTACTACCACCATCCTTCTGGCAACTGTGCTGCTGTCTGAACTCTGGTTGTTTGCATCACAAGTGGAAAGCCTTTCTTTCCAGCTGTGGGACAACCTTCTGCAGTTCAGATCGATAAAGAAAGAGCATCAGGCCATTACAGAACTTTGTAAGGGAGTTCAGTGCCACTTCTCTTTTAGAATGGGTGGCAGTGTAAACATTATCCTGAAGGCTGCATCTGCTGAAAACAGAGTATTTGTACTCACATTAGTCTTAACATTTCCAAATTATTATTTTTTTTTCCTTTTCCATTCATTGTAAATCTGCCATATTACCTTAACTATTCATTAATCTGCCCTAGAATATGTTTATGTATTGCTCTGTGTTTTATTCATGTATAGTTTTTTTTTTTTTTTTTACATCTGCTAAACTAAAGTTTGTTTGATGTTTCATAGTTCATTTTTTTCTTCTTCTTTTTTTTCTTTTTAATTTTTTAAGTGGCAAGTCTACTAGACATAAATTACTAGTGTGTCTCTTCAGACTTGACCTGGGAAATCCAGTAGCATGTTTTCCCCCTGTCATGTACTGTCTGATAATGAACACCAGCTTCATTTGAAAGCTCCGTCATTCTGTTACAGCTAGAATTTGAAGTCTTTCTTGAATGACCTGAGGCCCACTGAATCAAGATGACTGAATCTGTGATGTCTTTATCTTTCATTTTTGTTTTTTCTTTGTTGACTGGGTTTGTCCCACTAGGCTAATAGCCTCTTTTCAGGGGAGTATTTTTATTAGTGGAGAAATATGGCTAGGGCATAGGGGAACTTCCCCTGCACTGTTTAGCATACTGGGATGCTGTGTGTTACACTTCCTGCTTCTATTTCAGGAACGAAGATGGCTCGGAGAAGAAGAAGAAAGGAATATGGAGGCAATGAGCAGGTGAGAAGAAGTGAGCAATTATTGAGAAAGGAGTTGGAGAAGGCACCAGAATCTGAAAGTAAGTTGATATTTGAAGAAAATGCAGTCAGAGATTTAGAAGAGTTGGCGAGAGTGGAGGAGAAGGGTGAAACAAAGAAAGATAAGGAAGTGAAGGCAGTCGAACCTTTGCAGGACTCGGAGTATCTGTTTCAAAAGGATCTGCTTGGAGGTAGTGAAACCAAATCAGAGTGCATAATTACAACCCTCCAACTGGGAGCGTTGCGGGATTTGTACTTGAAAGAAATGTTAAGTCTGAGTGAACCAGAAAGTGAGATGACAGCTTCATGGGGCAAAATTATGGATAAAATACAAGAGCAGGAGGTGAGAAAGATTGCATAAAACAAAATCATATGCAGAAACAGTAAAAGGAGAGAAGTGAGCAGAAGGAGAAAGAGATGGCAAAAAAGAAATTTGTGGTGCAGCTTAGTAAAGAAGAGAGGGAACTTGAAAGTGATTGCAGCCTTGGTTATGTCATCTAAAGAAGTAAGCGCCTTTATAGAGAGACATATTGTGACATTTTGTTCAAGACTGGAGAGTATATGGAAAGTTTTTTTTTATTTTTTTTTTAGAGAAATTCCAGGGAAAAAAAACAAGGCTGTAATCCTTGGAACTCTTATGTAGTGCAGACATTTAAAAGGGAAACAAAAACAGGATTTTTTGTACTATTTCAAACTGAAGTTGATAAAGAAGCATTAAAACACTATTTAAAGACTGCATGTAAAGAAGTTATGGGCACTACAAATATATTTGATAAAGGAGGTTTATGGACTAGGGGATGGAAATGTGGGGTGATTATTGAAAATGGAAAATGAAAAAAATTATACATATGCCAAGTGTAATAAATGTAGTAATACAGGTTTTGTTTGATCTAGGGGACAGCAGAAAACATGCTTTTTTTGTAGAAAGGGTGACCATTTGATAAGTAACCGTGATAAAAGAAAATGTATTATTTGTGGAAAGATGAGGCATGAAGCCAAGAAATGTGATATAATGTATAAAATATGTGGGCAAATTGGACATGCTTGGGTAGATTATGATGAGCACATAGAAACTAAAGAACAAGAACAAATATAAGAATGTGTGTTATAATATAGAAAAGAGTGCAGAACAGGAGGATGAAGAACATGATGCCAAAAAAAGAGCAACAAAGAAAAAACAGTGAATGAAGAAAATGAAAATAATCAAGGGGAGGAATTGGTACAGGGAACAAGTGAAGATGAGGATGTAAACTGGAAAGTGGTGAGAGGAAAAAAGAATTCAGTAGGGAAAAGGGTGAAAGATAGGAAAAGGAAGTTTGAAAGTATGATTGTAAAAAAAATAAAAAAGGTAAAGGGTAGAGATGGAAGGAGATAAACTTACAAGAACAGATGGAAGGAGATAAACTTACAAGAACCTATCTATAAATGTTAATAGTATAAATAAAAAAGGTTAGGTGTTTTAGAATGGTGCATGTTACTTGATATGCATGTAATTATATTAGAGGACACGAGAATATTAGAAGAAGATAGACTACAAACAGAACAGTTATGGGGTAGGAAAAGATGCACATTCAGGGATTGCAGTGTTATGTAACGAAACAGTTAAAATTCTATATAATATAATTCTAAGTATAGTTATGTAGAATCACAGTGGTAGATATAATGTGGAAAAAAGACATGTATAGAATCATTGCAGTATATGTATATATTACTAAGAGAGGAAATGTTTAAGGAAATTTTAAATTATGTAGGAGTAAATATGGAGATAATACTAGTGGGAGACTTTGTGATTTAAGAAAAAGAAAGAAGGAACTGATGTTAGGAAGGTGTATGAAATAATGAAAAGTGGGAGGTTCTATTTAGGAGATAAACACGGGGCATACAAAAGAAATGAGATTAAAACAGAAACCGACTATTTTATAATATGTGACAGTTTGAAAATTGTAAAGGAGTAAAGAAAACAGGCTTCTTGGATTATTAGGTATATGGTTAGAACTGAGGGAAAAGGAAGAATACATAAAGTTAGTTAAAGCTATTAAAAGAGTTAATAAAAAATATTTAGATTAGGAAGATAGAAGGGAGATTGCTCAATTATAGAAAGATCATGTAGAGATGAGAATTTTCTATGAAGCTTGGACAAATTGGTGGATATGTTTTAAAGAAAAATATAAAAAATATTTTTTTGCAATGTCAGGTGATAAGAAGGAAAGCAAAAACAGAAATATAGGCAATTAAGTCAGGAAGTGTTTAGAGACATTTTAAAGAATGACAGTCTTTTATGAAAAGGAAAAAGGGTACATGAAGTGAATAAGGAGAAGATTTAAAAGTGTTATATAAGCAAAGGTATTTCTTACAAGGGAAAATGAAGTGGCTCTGTATTTGAGCAAGATAGTGAAAGGAAATGAGTGGGTGCTGAAGAATAATGAAGGAGAAAGTGAATACACAGGAAAAATATTTAAAGTGATAAAGGAGTATGTAGAAATTGCATTTACAAGAGGGAGATTAAACAGAAGCAGATATGGAAAGTTAATAATAAAATAATAAGGAAGATAAGAATATGGAGAAAAATATAAGTGCATAAGAATTTAATGGAAGTATGGAAAAAACAGGGATGGATGGAATTATATGTATTATAATATGAAAGAATGGCAAAATATATTGTAATATTTTAAATGAATGGTTAGAAAAAAGGGATGGTAGAAAAATATGTATGGGGGTTATGTGATTTATCTGGGGAAAAAAAGGAGAAAAAGAAGATATAAGAAATTGGAGATCAGTAGTATTGGATAATACAGATTATAAGATACTTATGAGAATAATAGTAAAAAGACTAGGGAATTGTGTAGACAAGTTGCTGGAGTATATGACTTTTGGAAAGAAAGGGAATGGAAGTCAGGATTTATGATGGATATTGAGAGAAGTGATAGATATAAATAAAAAGGTGGAAATAAAGTTATGGTGAGAGATAATTAAAGCTTTCAATACAGTACAATATGATGGGTTATGGAATATATTAGACTATAATATAAGTGATAAAATAATAAAATTAATTGTCAGTGTAAGAGAATAATAATGTAAGAGTGATATTGAATGGATGGTTAAGTGAAGAAATAAAAATAGACTGTGGGATAAGTCAGGGATGTCCGGCAAGCAACATTTTATTTGCATTAGTTATGAATATGATTGCTAATAAGATGAATTGAGAATTAAAATACCAAGGTATAATATGATAGAAGGAGTATATGTTCTAATAATTCTTACACAGGTGATTTAGTTACTAAAAATAAAGACTGGATGTAACAGGGAATTAGATTAAATAAGTGTTTAAACATACTTGGTTATGTATTAACAAAGACAAAAGTAAAGGAATCGTGTTGATGAGTAACTTGGAAGGTATTCAGTTTAATAATGAGGGTATAGATATTTTGGGAATAATGTTTGGGACAAATTTGCAGAGAGAGAAAAACAATAGGAGAAAATTATACAAAAATTGAGAGAAATGTATGTTTTGAAAATCATATAGACTGTCATACATTCTTTTCTTTTTGGGAACATGTCATATTTAGCAAGTGTATATATGATCCCATCTAAATATGAAAAAGAGTTATTGTCATATTTATTATTTGTATGGGATCAAGATTGAATCCAGTTAGAAGAAGAATTGTATATGTTAGGGAAGAGGAAGGACGATTAGGGTTAATTAACCTGATTGTTCTTGTAGGTTCCTTGAATCTTTATAAAATGTTTGTAGGGTTAAAAGATGAAAAAAGGAATTTAGTAGATGTTATTATGAAAATTAAATATAAAGATGTTTGAGAGAGAGTAAGATCTGGGAAAAATAATATAAATGAAGATATAAAAGAGTATCAAATTGTTATGGAAATTGAATATAAAAACTGTAGAGAAAAATAGAAATGAATGGTATTTAAATATGAGCAAGCATTATATTTTCCCATGGAAGCATCTAGAAATTTATATAAAATGCAATTAAAATAAGACTTTCATGGTGTAAAAGAATTTAAGAATGTTAGGATTGTATTGGAAACTGACAATAAGTAAATTACCCATTAAATATGAATTATAAAAAATTTCAAGAAAGGGTGTGTAATTGTTGAAACAACAGAATGTGTTTTTTTTTAATTGTATGAGCGTGAGAGAATTGTGGAATAAATTGTGTGAAAATAAGATTGAAATATTTTAAAAGTATAGCAGATATCAATATGAACATGATAGAATATGGATATCATGGTAAGAGAAAAAGAAAAGAGATGACAGAAACTGATAAATTGTGTTACATTATATGGACAATATGGAATGAGACTGAATTAAATGAAATTTAATGGGGAATAGATATCTGAAATTTTTAGGAAAAGTTTTTGGTTGTAGAAAAAAGGGTGGGGGAATAAAGTATATGAGACTGAATTACATTGTAGATGTAAAGTGTAAATAATTGTAGATAGTGTATGTGATGTAAATAGAGTATATAAGCTGTGGCAATTAATAAAGAATTCCTACTCTTTTCGATGGGGTGTCATGGGATGTTGTACATCGACTCGAGCTATCAACAACTCGGGCAAATAGAGCCTCAATTTAATGCCTCATCTGAAGGATGACGCACTCAGAAATGCAGCATCCATCTTATGCTGCACTGCAGTGTCCACCAATCCAGCTACCTGGTGTGGTAGTAGAACCCACAGCCTTCTACACCAAAGGTGACTGCACCACTTACACTGCACTCAACATAAAGCTGAATCCCTTGGAAGAAACAAGGTTATGATAGTAATGTGTAAACATTTTTTCATTGACTAGAAAAATACTGAGATTTTTTTTCACTAGTAGTCGTTTGCCATAGGCTTTACAAGCCTAGATGTTCCGAGCTATGTTGAGATAGTAACAGAGGCATCACTGCTGTAATAAGACTTGTGAAGATAAAAGAACTGTAGTTTTCATAGGGGCATTTCTGATGGGGAAAAGCTTTGTTAAAAAATATAGAAATATTATTAGAAGTGATAAATGCAGTAATATTATTAGGAGGGATAGGAGTACTTGCCATAATGAAAATGATAGGAAAATTGTCAATATTTGTGAAAGGGAGGAATGAGGAGAGTAGAGGCACAAAGGAAAATTTGCAAAATCTGATATGGAGATATCAGAAGTAAAGGGGATAAGTTAGAAAGTAGAATAACTTGTATACTTGTGCTGGAATGGTTAGTGGGGATAAGTTCGGATTGATTGAAGGTTGTGCTAGGTCTCATGCCAAACAGAGAAAATGGAACCAAGCTTAAAGCTGTTAGAAAACAGCGGGATAAGGCCTAGGAAATTATATGCATTGAGGCATAGGAATTGGTGATCTGGCTCATGATACAACAAGGGAAAACTTAGACATTGACCTTCAAATTAGAAGGGACACCATGGGGTTTGGAATGGATAGTTTTAGTGTGTAAACCAACATGTACAGGAAGGAAGGAAGGATGACAGCTTCAAAAGCAAGATTAGTAGATTGGCAAACAGGTGTACAACCATGCTCAAGGAAGGGGGGAACTTGATCTTCTGCAATGAACTGGTGGTATCTCCACCTGAAGAAATGATCAGGGAAATGAAAGATATGGTATAAGCTGGACTTGGAGACTGAAGTCCCTGAAAAAAAAAAGGGACTCATTGGTCTATTCCTTAAAGTTGCAGACGGGATAGTAGCAATGGAAATGAGATGGCCACTGGTCAGTAGTACTCATACTATTGTGACTGGCATTTTTGATTTGTTGCTGGCATATACCACAAGAACAGAGAGATTATTTCAGTCTGTTGGGAAACATGTCTATACATAATGTAAAGTTTGACAGGAAATGAGAAAGGTAGATGACCTGTGAGTCTACACTTAGGAAAAGCAGGAAAATCCTGCATTTGGAGAAGAAACAATGGGAGGATGAGAAAACCCTTCTGGTTTAAGATAGAAACATAACACATATTGTGTGTTAAAAGAAGGCTTCTGAAAGAGGGAAGGGGGACAGGATCATTAGAAGGTCTTTGAGTATGTCACAAAGTGTAATAGAACTTGACTAGTAGCCCTAGTGAAGGAAACAGCAAGGAGGAGGAGAGTTGATTTTGGAAGGTACAAGTTTTTCAGATAATCTGTATATATGGAACATTGGAAACAGGCAGAAGATAATCTGTAGGGGAAGGAAGCATGGCTGAAAATGTTTGCATATCAGGCGGAATTGTTAAATTAAGTTTTCACTTTTGCATTTGCATAACATTTGCAATATGGAGATCTCCATAAGAGGCAGTGGATGTATGGACAGGTACAAATTGGCAGATTAAAGAGCTAGGGTGAAAGCAGAGAAGGACCTCAAAAAGTGTTTAAAAGAAAAAAAAACTTAAGCACAAGGTCTGTATAAGATGCCTCCCAGGTGCAAATAGTTTGTAATAGTGACTATGATCAGTGGTAGGTTTATATAACCTCATTAGTAACTGCATTCATGACACAACACTGTAGGTTAGTGGTGAAAGTCAACTAGCATGTAGAGGCAAGGAAAAAGGTGCTTATAAGTCTTTCAGTCTGACTTCTGTCGAAGGATTCCTTTGATGGTAATGTAGAACATTCTCCATGGCCTAGTGGTGGACTTCGTGAGTCCTGGTTATCCTGATACGTCAGGAGGTAGCCAGTTCATCTTGATCTAGCTGTATGTGCGAATGAGTCACCATTGATGTAAACATGCAGAACCTTATGGATGTAGCATAGCTTTATTTTTGCTATGTTGTTAACACTGTACATGATAGAAAGTTGTTAGGAAAACTGAAGGGTATAGACCTGGGGCTAAATGTGTTAGGACGGATTTGAAACTGGTTGCATGTTTTAAAGCAAAGGATAGCATCTCATCGCTTTATATGTTGTGTCTTTATTTGATGGCCATCTCACCACAGACATAACATTTGAAAACAAGTAGACACTTCTTAGGAACAAAAAAACTGATACTGGACAAAGGCAGTAGAAGTCAAACTGAAAGGGAACCAATTTCTGATAATATAAGAATGTGAGCAAAGCACAGATGTCTGCATTACATACAGTACTTTCTACACTGTTTGCATTGATTAGGTGACAAGATAACAAAATGTGCAGAAATCTTCCATGGCAGTAGAAAGAAGAGGGGGTGATGTAATGTTATTAATATACTAGTAAAATAAAAAAGTGCTTCTGTGCAATCTCAGTATTTGATAGCAGAGATTTCTAGTTTGTGACCTATTGCAACATTTATTTTTAAAGAATATTCTGTAGGTACTACTTCTTGACCTACTAAGGAGGTGCACCAAAACCTACATTGTATAAAAAACATTAATTTGTACTGCCCTTCGATGACCCAGAGACATAGCTCCTGTTTCCAAAACATTTTTATAAAATTTCAGTGTACTCAGAAGTCAATACTCATTACTTTTTTTTTTCTAATCCAAATATTGTGCCAAAAGTGTACTTTGTACCATTTGATGTCTAGCTGCAGAAACATATTTAGCAGTGCCCTTCCCAAGCTTCAAATGTTCATTGTATATTATGATCTGATACATTGACATTCAGTGCTCCATACAGCTTCATCTTCTGTATTACCCAATACCTAGCTAGGCATACAGTTGTAAATGGATGAAGAGTCACTGTTACCTTATTAGACTGTATTTTGGGTGTTAAAAACAAAAATGAAAAGTTAGCACTCTGATAAAAATTCTGTTTTCTGTCATGTACCACTCTATATTGCAGGACACGTCTCTGCCTTAACTCTCTCTCTCTCTCTTCACTGTTAATATCCCCATAGATGCATGTTTGTTCAGTTATGAGGTGTGGGGAACTCTGTTATTCAGTTTGATGACCCCAGTAGAAATAAGTTTTTATAGTTTATTAGCAGAATTTAGCATTACTGTGTTTTTTTTTTTTTTGCTAGACCATTTCCATTCATTGTGGTGATGTGGGTTCTAAACAGTTTGAATTGCCCATGTTGATGTACATTACGTTTGCTTGGTTCCCCCTTAACTTAAACAGATATGTGGGTATAAACAACACTATAGGAAACAAATCAGTGTCTCTGTGATGTTCATGGGACTGAATGCTTTGCTGAACACTAGACAGTTGCAGACTTGATGAATTTACTCACAAACATGGGATTCCTGCTAATAGAGCTCTTTGAAGATTGCATTCCCACAGTCTGTTTTTGCCATTGCACAAACTTGCACACTTTCACACTACTGTCTGTGCTCACACAAACCTGGACACATTCACATATACACATGCACGCACATGCTACCAAGCAATGCACTACAAAGCATCTGTTAATTTTCCTTACTTCTGCTACTGCTGCTTGAGACAGTGTTGTGTACAGCAGTAAAATCCATTAAACTAAAGGTAAAGTATTTTACTTTTCTAATGAAATGAAAATCAGTCTTTTAACTTTTGAAATGCTCAGGAGATTTATATTTCACCCCATAAAAAGATCTAATGCTTGAAAATTGTTTTTTTTTTTTTTTTTTCCAGAAATGAGTTTTAAGATTATGGCATATATTATCTATTGTTTTAATTCATAGTGTATATGATGAGTAGAACACTCTAAATATATATTAAAAGGAAGCCCCATCTCTCTGTTCTTTAGGTAGCTTGGGTAGGTATTACAATTTCTTGACACTTACCATGTAAATTGCAAGGGTTTCATTCTTTTTTTTTAAATTATACAAATAAGTTGTATCCGCCACTTTCAACTGCTTAACTTTGCCTAAAAATTGTTTAACATCCAAAAAGATTATTATGTTTAACCTAAAACCACAGATCAGCTATTTTCTGCTCTGTGTTGTTCCTTTGTGTGCGGTGGTAATATATGATGCTTTGACACCAAAACCCTTCTAGCCTGGAAGGTCTCCAATCCTTACTCTGGTGAGCTTTTCTGTTTGCCTTTTATTCCTGTGCCATCTTTTTATTTATTTCTACACCCAATTGCATACCACAAACTCTTTATTTCATTATCCAGCAATCATTCCATCCATTGTTTTTCCAGTAACATGCTTTATCTTTTACAGTGTTATGGGGATGCCGGAGGGTATGCTGGGAACCAATGGAAAGTCATAGTGTGTAGAAGTAACTTGCTTATTCATCATGTAAACCAAATTGTTATCCCTCTTCATTCTGGCTGTTCTTTAAAAAGGCTGTCCATTGCCTGTACCACATCTTTCATAATCTTTTTATGCATAAATCTAAAATAAGGTATGCTTGAAAATCATTATCTTTAGTACCCCAAATTCAGGTGTTCCTGGCTCTCTCTTGCTAGCAATAATGCTAAATATTTTTCAGTTACATAACAGACACAGCCTATAAATGGTTTATCTCCCAGGCCCCTGCTTGTAATTGCTTCATCTCCAAACCCATGCTTAAAGTTATCAAGGGTACCAGAACTTGTCAGAGATTTGGGATGCATGGCTAGGCTTAGAAGGACCCCAGTGGTCATTAGCCTAGTACATACCTGTAAATGTAAGGTAGTAAAATCTGCAGAAAGTTCTAGTCTGTTCTGCCCCTCAAGCTCTTAATGTTGAAATACACAAAAGTAAAAGTTCTAAAAAGTTGCCAGATGGAGTATTCATGCTGTTACATTTTTGCAATGTAGTCAGATTTTATTGTAAAAATTAAAAAATTCTTCATCTTGATCCATTCTTGTATAATGTACATTCACAAAAGAGCACTACCTAGAAAAATTAACTTCCTCTGAGATTGTCTTTATAGGCCCGACATCTAAAGACTGTTATTATATTGTTTTTCCTGTATTGATCTTAATAATGACTTGTGATAATATAAATGTACAACAGTTTTTATATACATTTGTAATATACTTGAAAGTAATCTCTCAGAAAATCATACCACTTTCATTGTATCTGATTTACCTTTTTTATTATTTTTCTCATGCCCCTTTTAGGTCTTTGTGCATTCTGTCTCTATTACCAACTGTCAGTATGTCAAAATATTACTTTACTGTACCAGCTTAGAGGTAATGAGGCTCACATGCATCATAACCTCTGGCCACATTGACTTGATTAGTGGCCAAGGTGCAAGAGAGTGTGGCTAGGGAGTAAAGATTACATGGCATTAGTCTTTACTTTCCTGTGGGAGAATTATAGAAATCTCTTAAGTACCTGTTAGGTACAGCTTCTGCACTCACAGCCAGTGATAGTTTTAAAGTGATTTAATATTTTTTTAAATAATTTGATTTATATTACTTATTTTATAAAAGTACTTAACTGTTTTTCTTTGTAATCTACAGACTGTATTTTAATTCATTCAGTCGTTCTGCAGTACCCATGTATCTGAGTACTCACTGGTTTCAGTGACAGGAAACAAATCTTGTAGGTTGTCAGCATGTGTTGCAGGATATGTGCGTGCATGCATGTGGATACACTTGCATGCAGACATACGTACACTTGTGTGCAGTTTGGCTAAGTGTTAGTTTACCTACTACATGTCTTTGGGATGGGGGAGGAAACTGACCTAGCCAGCAAAATGCCGTACATGCAGACTCCTCACAGAAGACACCTGTTTGGAAACTGTACTGGAGAACCAGGTACTATGAGGTACGTACTGTGTACCTCACTTTTTCCAAAATACCATCATATTCCCTGTACATACATCAGTCCATTTATCTGTCCTTTTACTTTTTTAACTAACAAAACCATTACATATATATTCTTATAATATCATTTTGTCCCAATACCCCTTGCATTAATCATGCTGTTTTGCCTGTACTGCACTTAAATGCTAATTTATTCTTTCCAGTATCCAAATGCTTGTTTAAAACAATTGTCCTGTAGTCTGTGTTTTCTGTGAGTCTACTACAAGTCTCATGTTTTATATGCTTGTAATACACTTGCTTGCTGCCACTTGCTCTAACAGTGAAGTGCATGAACTCACATTAGCTTGCTGTACAGTAACTACTTAACTCCCATAGCCTCATCAGAACTATAACTTTAACTCTAAAACTCTTGTTCCCTCTCTAAACCTAAAACTCCAACCCCTCTCCCTAAACGTAAATTCCCTGATCGCTGAAAAACCCTAAAACTCCCTTCCCACTCCTTAATCATACTCCCGCCTGCTTGCCCAAGCTCATATTTGTGTTAAAGTATTAGGAGTGCTCCTTCCCCTTGTATGCTTCCCTGAATTCATATAGAAGTACAAGCATTAGCAACAGCCTACCCAAGCTACAAGACCATTGAGCTTGAGTCCATGGCTTTGAAACAGTGGGCTTCTAGCACTTGGGACTCAAGCACTTGTAGTACAACCATTTTCTGTAGCCTAGTAAAGCTCAAATTTAACTACTAACTTTTTTCTTTGTTTTCCATGTTATCTTTTTACTGTTGTCATATCTCATTAAATGTTTTATAAAATTGATGCTATTATGCAATGGCAGGCAAAACATAAATAAGCTTCTTTAGTGTCCATAGTCACATTTTGAAGTTTGAAACCTTTTTTGTTCCTGTAATTAATACGTAGGTGTAGATTCATAGATACTTACTAGGCTATTGATCTGTGAGGCTCTTAAGAAGCCTAGCCTTACATGCCCATGGTAGTTGGTAACCTTTATATTTTGCATGCAAATAACTCTGAGATGGGCTGAACAAGGGTATGTTAGGATGTTAATATATTTCCCCTATTCATTAGGGACAGGGGTGCTAAACAAGGAATGAATTTTCAGTTACCCAACCAGTCATCCAAATTACATTTGAATAGAGTAAGAGAAGTACTTTGCTTTATGTGGAGTGGAAGATGGTTCCATGGAAAAAGTAATGATAGTTATAGAACTAGCTGGTATAAAAAGATTTGTAAAGTATAGGAAAGCAGAAACGATGATGTCATTGTTTGTTAGTTACATTAGACCCAGACTTTGTCCCCCCAAACATCTTTATTAAATTTACACATGTGGCAAAGGCAATCTTTTATTTGTATAAATGAAAAACATACATAATGAAATCACTTTAGTTACAGTTTATATAACAAGACACAATTGAACCAACTATAAACCATCCAGTCATTGTCAGTTAAGCATTATGTAGCTTATTCAAATCCTGTCTCTTAAACCTCATTCCGGTTCTGCATATATTCCCACAATTCCCATTTTTTCATATGTAGTTTGCTCCTTCCCTTTTCTAAAAATCCCAATTCCAGTTGTTTTATTTCTGTTACTATATTTACTACTTCTAGTAAAGTTCGTCTAGACTTTGATTTCCATTTTCTAGTAATTGCTTTTTTTGGCAGCCATCATAATCGGACTCAGCAAGGCTTTACTATCTCTAGGCATTTCCGATTCTGTAACATATGTCAAAAAAATCATCTCCCCAGTCAGTCAAATCTGCTCACCCAGATTCTCCAATAGAGTGGTCCGCAGGGAATCCAAAAAGTCTGCCAGCTCATCACACTTTCAAATAACACGTTCCCAGATACCTCTTTCTTGCCCATCACACCTCCAACATTCGTTATCCACCTGAGGAAAAATTCTTTGGAGTCTACTTGGGGTATAAAAATACCTATGTAAGCACTACCTGGCAAAGATCCTAAATCGTCTAGACTTTGTTGCATATTTGGGAGATGTACATATTATCCCCCCATTGTCTCTTTGTGAATTGCTTATCCAATCTCTCTTCCCAATCCTTTCTAAGCTCCTCTGATTGATTCTTATAATTATCATGCAATATTTTATGTGCTTTACTAATTTTTCCTTTTTTAACAGCAGCTTCTGTTCTAGATTCTATTAAAAACTCTACCAGTGCTGTTCTTTCATTTAAGAGCCCCATTTCTTTCTCTTTGCCTATACTCTGATATCAATCCTTGATAGGGAAGGCAATCTTTAACCTACAGTCCAAATAAATTCATGCCTCTTCCCATTCTGTTACCTTTTTCTTACTAATTTATTGCTCCCAGTACCTTGGTTCCTTTGCCAGTTTTCTCCAATAAATTCCAGCCCCCTCTTGCCTATTATCTGTATCCCTGTTCACAGTCAACCTTATCGGCATAATCTCTTTTCTCCATTCTCGTGCTGGTTTGGTTTTTAGAATAATCCCTGCTGTTTTATGAATGTAATACTCTGCATGATTTTGATTGTTCTCCTTAAGAGACAGCATCCATAATCCTCATTAGACCCAAACGTCAGTATGGAATAACAATACAGAAACCTTATAAGAAAACAACCATGTGTAAATTGGAAAGAATATAGTTGAAATATAGTAAGGCTATTCATGGATGTGAAGTTTGTTATTATGAAAGACTAAAATATCTGAACTTGTACAGTGTCTCAGATGAGCAGACCTTATTTTGGTATGTAGGACATTTAGAAACAATTACCTATAGGAATGTTTAGGGTTATCAAAAAATAGTAGAGAAACATCAGACAACCTGTGTCGAAGATTCTATTGGAATGAGAATTGTACTAACTGGTTCTCTTACAGAGTAGCTGGTGCTTGAAATAGATTACCAAATTACATTAAAACAAGCACTAGCTTAAATATTTTAAGAACAGCCTGGGCACGTATGGCAATAACCGTTTTTGTATATTGGTAGGCTAGAAGGACATTATTGCCCATGTCTGAAATAATTATATGCATATATGGAGGTCTATGTTTACCCACTGAATGAAATCTTCATCGAATTGCTACTTGTCGAACACTAAACATCGAACATCCCGTTTATCGAATGGGCATATAATTGTAAGTAAAATCGACGAATATTTATAGTTGGCCAACATCGCAGACATCTGATGATGCTGTGAAGTAATACTGTAGAAAAACAATGTTTGTAAACAAACCTTCTCAAGTGCACACTACATGACATAAACTAAACAAAACCTTTTGTAAATTAGCCCTTTTCCCCACTGAAGTGCGATCTTGGAGTTGGTATATATAGTTGGGGAGGTGGGTTACAGCAGTTATATAGCAGGTTTCTATACAGGACAATAATATGGCAAATCTATATTAATAATATCAGCCCATTTAGTGTTACATTTACTTGTACTATGTGCTCTGTCCTTTTGTTTGACCAGGTATGACAGTTTGTTGATTTTACTTACGATGATATGCCTGTTCGATAAACGGGATGTTCGATGTTTAGTGTTCAAGTAGCCATTTGATGATTTTGTTCGAAGGGTAAACATGGACCTGCATGTATTTATAGAGGTGGTATTCTTTCTGATACAAACCTATGCCTCCAACATTTATTTATTTTGCAAAACATTTTGAGGTTCCTCAAATGATTGTTTATGATGCCATTGGACTTGCGAATGCATAGTAGGTTTGACAGAATAGGGTCTGTTGAAGCTCTATATGCAAGCCAGAGATCAGTAGCCTTTGTTACTGAGAAGACGGACAAGCCTTTGAGACAGTCTGCATTATTCTTTATGTTTTAGGCCCTTGATTTTTTTTTTTATTTATTTTTGAAAGCATTGTATCTTAATATTTATATGTTTGTGTATATACATATATCATTACCTTTCGACTTATTTTTGAATTGAGATTTACATATATCATTATCTTTCGACTTGTTTTCGCATTGAGATTTCTTCCACTTGTAACTAATGATGCCACTGTTCAGAAATATACCTATTTAAGTTAGTTTAACCTGTGTTGATTGCGTTGTACTTGCCCCAAAGTGCAAGTCTTTCCAATGTTACTGCAGTACTTTTTTACACAGTTTGCCCTTTAGCTATTCCTTGTTTTATGCATCTTATGTAACAATTGTGGGTTGTAAATCATTGATCATATATCTGTAGGTTCCATTGTTTTGGTCGATATGTTTAATTGATTGCTTTTCATTGACCATACAGATAGTTCAAAAGTGTGCGAGATCCACAATTCCAGTGTAAAGGAATACTCCTTTCTACTGGGATTGTGTGATCTTGGTTAGTATGTATAATTTGCAGTGGGTGTGGGAGGATGGTCAAGATTTAGATTTTCAAACTAGAGTGATCAATCTTCAGGCTGTTGAAATGTATCTTAGTCAACCAAAATACCAAGCCTGCAATGCATCACAAACCACTGTACACTGATTCAACAAATTAAATCACAAAAATGGGTTGTGGCAACTTTTGGTCAACACTTTATTTTCATTGTAAACAAGATGATCCATGCCCTAGATGGGCTTGGGGTCCTCCCTGGTTAGAACAGGGGATTTTCCACAGTTTCCCAATAAGAATTCCCTTAGTTATTGCCATCCTGGTATGGTCCTAATATGTTTCTGCCTTACTGAAAAGCTGAAAGTTTTGTGCACACATGCATAAGTTATTTCATGCTGGGGGTAGTAAATATTTGATTTTTTTAATTCGTTCGCATTTCAGAAATCCTTTTAGCTATTATTTTTCAGGTTGCGGAAATATGATATAGGCTTATAGTGATCCCAAGCAAGCCTATATAGAGCAGTCACTGAAGTAAGTTAATCTGTGGCATTTTAAAGGTTAAAAGGCTGGTTATTAAAAGAAAATCAGCAGGGTCATTCTAAGGCTTGGACAGTCAAAATAATCCCTTTTCACAGCTATTGTGAGGTAAGTAGTACTGGCTGTTCTTAAGCGTTTTCACATATGCAATCCAACCTACCAATAACTCTAACAAATGATACCATTTCCAAAAGTTGTACTAGTCTGACAGTTTGAAAAGTGTAGGACTTGCTGCTATTACAGGAACACGCAAACCCTCACTTGACAGAGGGCATAGTGGATTCCCAGGTAAAGATGTTGCAGAAGTGTCCACTTGTTAGTATTTAACTCTTGTTCTCTGAAATCTTGCTTATGATTGTGTTGTAGTTTTTTTTTAATTGTAATGCATTTTTAGCTTTCTGTGTGGCTTCAATCAGTTACTTAGGCAGCCTGGCATAACCCATTAATATGGGGATGTCCTGCCTCCACAGAAGTATGTGTGTGATGATAATACCCAAGGAGTCATATGATGGTAGGAATTATGCTAATATTCTAGGCTGATGGAAGACTTCTAAAACTCCACTGAGGGTTGGACCATAGAGGTAAAGAGTATTTCCTCCTGTACTGAAGGAGAGCAGTCTTCAGATGATATTTTTTCACTACTTTAAGTGATCTGCTGCCCTCCAGTAACCTAAGCATATAGCCAGGGCTTAGTCATTGCTACCATGATGCCACATGAGGGTAGCCTGCAGCTCTGCAGTTAGGCCTACAAAGAAGATTTTAATTTCCTTCTGTAGAGGACCTTTGGTGATGTGACATAAGCAATAGACATTCACTAAAATTCTTTTCTGATTTGTTTGTATGGAGTTAGTACTGCTAAATGTTGGGACTGTGAAAGTTAATTTATTGGCCTACTCATCCTCTAAAGAGGATCCAAGGAAAGGGCAATACAATTTTAGCTTAAAAGTCTACTTTCTATGGATGGCTGCCAGATCATTAAAACATTAATAAATTATTGTTGGCAGTGAGCATGTGTCCTGTTAGAGCAGCTTCCTCACTAATAAAATATTGTTCTGCAGAAACTGGTTGGATTGGATTGTGAAGTGCTGTAAATGTGTGTGTGTTCCTTCCCCATCCCCTTCCAATTCCTAATGTGGCCCAAACTGAGATATTCTTAAGAGCTACAGCAGTGCCTTGGGGGTGCTGGTTTCATGTATGCATGCATTACAGTGCTGTAGAGAGAGACTGCCATCTGTTTTTTTAAAAGTAGTGCAGCTTGTGCAACAATGTGTTGAGGCATTAAAACACTAACAATAATCAATGCTGTATTACATTCCTGAGCAAATCATTGCAACTGTTTTGGTATCCAGTCTACACAGAATGCTCAGTTTTTTTCTAGTGTTCTGAAGTGTATGTGAGGCTGGTAATTAGGAAGCAGTCTAGTATAACTGACCTTTGGTTTAGTCTACCAGATACAAGACAGCACATAGAAACCACTAACCTTAGTACTGATGGGCTCTGACTCATCTGTGCTGTCGTTCATTACTTCAACCATTTTAGGCATAGGATGGCAAGGGCAGGTAAGGTCAGACTGAACTGTACAGCCTAGTTAGCTGAAGCAGAGCTAAAATATTTGCTCCAAAATAACCTTTGTTTGTGTCAGTTGCCTTGTCAGGAGGCAGTCCAACCATGTACATCTCATTAGATTGTGCAGATAATTTTTCTTTTTAACTCCAAACATAAACAGAAAAGTCCTACCTAGAGATGTAAAGTATGAAAGTTATATTTCATTCAGTTCAGTCTGACCTGTTGTCACATATGTGCATATTGGTAAGAAAGTCTAAAAGTTAAATTTGAAGAACTGCAGGTACGTATGGAATAAGAGTTATGGTGGATTATTTTTAATTTTACATTTTAAGTTAAATTTGTTTTGTTTTTTTCTTTTAAATTTCCCAAATTAATGTTGTTTTGATTGATTTTTAATTACTCTATCAATGAGTCAGGAGTTCTAAGCACATCACCCTTTTGTCTGTATATGTGTCCTCTGATATGCATCCTTTCCCAGCTTTGTTAGCCATCTTATTGATTTAAAGTTGTCCAATACTGGTGAGATAAAGACATGAAAAGCATAACCTGACACCTGTCCACGTTTGGCAAATTCTTAA
Organism: Protopterus annectens; assembly: GCF_019279795.1. Classification (NCBI taxonomy): domain Eukaryota; kingdom Metazoa; phylum Chordata; order Ceratodontiformes; family Protopteridae; genus Protopterus; species Protopterus annectens. Next base: position 424,520,700 of record NC_056747.1, on the reverse strand, counting down.
AATTGTTTTTGGTCAGTCCTCCTAATGAACTTTGTAAATGCAGCAGCTCAGATAGCAAAACTTTTATCTGAGTGGCGACCTTATTTATTACATGGGTTTTGCTAGAATAAAATGTTCTCTGGTGTATTCCGTCAATTTGGTCTTAATTGACAAAGATAAGTAGTAACACATTATTTGGATCAATTGTGTTAATAGTCTTAATTTCTTGGGGAGGGGGACATAACTATGCATGTTTATTTTTTAATTTAAATCTGTTTTGGCTTAAAACTCCTGGCTATATTTAATTTGTTTGCTTTTGGAAACCCCCTTGTTTAGTTTTACTTTTTTTATAATTTATTTTTATTTCCTAATCCAAACGTTTGGGTAGTTCCTTTCTTTTTTTATCATTTTGTTTTTTTATCTCTCCCATCTTTTCTTTTCATCCTTTCCTACCTGCATCCATCCTTTCCTACCATTAGAGCCATCTGCCCCCCCTCAAGATGTAAAGTGCACCAGTTCCAGTTCTACCACAATAATGGTAAGTTGGCGTCCACCGCCAGCAGAGAATCAAAATGGTGTGCTGGTTGGATACAGTGTGCGATATCGGCCGCTTCAAGGGGAAGATAGACTTTTACAGGAAGTGAAAGATATTCCACCACAGACTAATCAGATACTGCTGGAGAATTTACAGAAATGGACTGAATACCAAGTGACAGCGATGGCACACACGCAAGTTGGACCAGGACCCGAAAGTCTGCCAATAGTAGTTCGGACTGATGAAGATGGTATGTATTGAAACATTGTTAAGATGCTTTCTTTGTGAATGTCTTCAACTGTCTAATTATATTTCCTTCATTGTATAGCTTTGAGACCATGATGGTTTCACCAAATGGTGACTGGCCTTAAATCTGACCTGAAAGTGTAGACTCGTAGCATGATGTAGCTCTGTAAGCCTTTTGTATGGCTGTTCTTATGCACACTTCTTCCAAAGAGAAGAAAGTAAACCTCCAGTGACCTTGATGTGTCAGTGCTAATGTTGAACCACTCAACAGCCATCCAGCTTCATTGCTGCAAGTGAAACAGATGTGTCCCAGAAACCTCCAGTATTGTATTGTTCACCATGTTCATTGTTGGGCGGCAGCCACTGTGTACATGGAAAAAGAATATTTCTTCCCCACTGGTATCCACTCACAGGTGGAAGTCTTTATCTTTCCTTAAATGTTAATGTTTTAAATTTGTCATTGTAGAATTTCTTAACTGGCTTGTACAGAAAAATCATGCATGCTGTTGTGTTTTTTTCAACATTGTATAAAGTGTCAGACTGCAGATTATTACCCCAAAAACAATGTCATTTCATGCAACTATAACATTTTTAATTCCTGTGATTCCATTCTGTATGTTTGCTGTTGGTATCTGTGTGACTAACAGGTTTTTAGCACAAGAGTTCTCAAAGTTGTAAAATAAAATTGAAACTTATGTAATGAAATAATGAAGGTGGTAAACTATTAGGTGTTTTGCCAACAGTTGTCAGGTCCATCAGAGTTTACCTGGTGCATACAAGTATCCCAAAGTAATACGTAAAATACCAGAAGAGAATAGTGCTTTCATTGCATGACATTAATACATACAGCTGAGAGGTACCTGGCACTAACAATTTTCGGCCTGTCAGTAACAATTCTCTATTATGACATGAAGTAATTGGGCTATGATTCTTTGTTAAATCATTAAATTAATTGGATTATCAGGAACAAGTAAGCTGTGCAAGTAACATTGCTAATGTGTTTGGTTGAGTCACACAGAGCACCATCTCATCTGTTACACTGGTATAAAGTCTGCTGTTTTGTTGCACTTGAAACAAGTATTCTCTCGGGTGCCTTCTCAAAGATTCTTTGTGTGCTTGGGTGAGTGGGGAGCAAGTCTTATTTGATATCACTAGAAGAAAATTTTATAGGAGATAGAAAAAATAAGCAACTTCAGGTAGACAGACTTCAATGGTTAAGTTGTGTGAGGAAAAATCAAAGGCATCTGCAGAGCTGCTACATCAGGCCCTTGAAGCAGCTAAAATATCTTTCTAGATGGAGTGGTGAAACTAGGGACTCAGGCATGAAATTAAGGCATGGTTAATTTTATGGCAACTATTTAAAATGTCAGGACTCGCTAAAGCTGACTAAACATATACTAAGCACAAATGGCAATTTCTCTGAATATTTTACCTATGATATGATGATTTCTAACAGCTTTATATATGTTTGGGGGGGTGCAAGGGGGCAAAAAACAAGTTTAAAAGAGAAGAGCAATGTTTGATATTCACTCTTCTGCATTTTCAGTTTTTTTTTTCTTTTGGCGTGTCGGCACAAGGCATTACAAGTGCTGGCATTTCGATAGGGAGCCAATTTTTATATCTACATAAATATAAATATCATTCTAGATGGAATGGTGAGATCCAGGGGGGTTTAGGTATTTTGTCATTTAATTATGGTGTGGCTGATTTTAGTATATAAATAAATAAGTAGGTAAAGACGTATTGGAAAATGGAACCCTTCCGTGGTGGCCACTTGAGATCATTCTTCAGTAATATGTAATGAGTTCTGATAGATGCAGTGAATACTATTGCTGTTTGCTAGTAGGTGGAAACTGAGGAAGTGGTGTTATGTGAGTGTTAGGGCAGCAAGTAAAGGCACTGGACAGGAGTAAAAGGGTGAACACTTGGTTATTCCATTGTGCAACTTGGGTGTGCTTTTGGTCTGAGAATGACCCCTGCCTCACCATTGGAACTCATGAGTGGTGTACTCCACTCCTTATTCTTCCTATGGTAAGCTGTGGTAGGGAGAAAGCCCATATAGTGCCCAGGTAGAAAACTGGCTGTAGTGGATGACTAGTAGGTTAATCTGAACAAACTGCTCTTTGATGAAGTATAATAAAGAGTAATTAAATGGAAAATTCAAGCGCGTGGAAACACACTAATGTTTAAGCCTTCTGCTCATCTCATATCTTGGCAGAGTTGTTATATGGTACTGCTACCCAGTTTGGTGCTACGACTAACTCTAAATACTGACTGGAAACATCCAAACTATGTTAAGTTGGAGTATACATCTTGGGCTGTTGCACAGTAAACTTCTCTAAGAAGGATAGAGTTCTGAAACAGACTGACAGCACAGAAGATTAAGGCTATGAACTGTTAACAAGCTACTTCCTGGAAGTCACTTAACCAGGCAGAACTTTGGGTCAGTCTGGGATTTGGGTCAGGCTCCTTAATGGTGTCCTGGACTGCATGCCTCATAACTCCCTATAAACCATTCATAGGTACATCAAGGAACAGATAGTTTTTGTAAAGGAGCTAAATCAATATTCACTGCGTAAAGGGATACACCTTTTATAATGAATCACTAATTTGCTCTAGAAACAACTTTACAAACAGATCTTAGTGTGAAGACATATTTGACTTATTTGCTGAATCCCTTGTAAACTCTTAAGTCACTTTCTACATATATTTTGTGGTGTTAGCACAAAGTGTTTCCTTTGTTCTGAGATGAATTTTTTTATTTAAACATTTGAGGGTGGCACAGTGGCTCAGCAGATAGTGTTGTTGCTTCACATCAAGAGGTTCCCTGGTTTGATTCTCAGCTGGGGTGCCTTTAGTGTGGAGTCTGCGTGTTCTCCCTGTGTTCATGTCGATTTCCTCCCACATTCCAAAGACATGTAGTAGGTGGATTGGACACTCTAAATTGGCCATAGGTGTGAGTGAAGAACTATCGTGGCAGAACCAGCTACCTGGTGGTGTAAACCTTGGCTCTAGATGATTGTCACTGTGAAGTGATACCCCAACCCCATGTGCAAAAATGGGAAAAGGGGTTGTGGATAGATTTGCTGTTATTCTATTTGTTTTGTATGATTAAAAAGGCTTAACATTTTTTGTTTCAAAGAAGTTTTCTTCCTCTCAACACAGGTTTCATCTATTTCTTTATGTTGTCTCTCTCTCTCCGAAATTGATATGAACAAGGAACACTTTTCACTGAGTCTTTTTTAATCTGGCTAGAAAGAACATTTCCAGAGTGGAAGTAGGATACACGGAAAATCTGAAGTGCAATTGATGGGCTATTATCAATGTGGAGTAGGCTTTAGTCAAGTGAATTTAATTTGACTAAGAGGACATTTTCTTTGGATTCAGAAAATGATTTACCATCATTCAGAATTGGCGAGACTTTTGGGGCCCCATTACAAAAGAGTTGCTGTCAGTGTAAGTGACTGACTTCAGTGAATAAGGTCTATTTCTAAACAGGCTAAACTCCGGGCCAGATTATAAAATACCCGCTCTCATGCTGCTGTCAATGTAAGTGGTCACTTAAACTGACAGCAAGTCTTTTGGAAGTAGGCCCTTGATGTTTTTATTGACTACATTGTATGCACTGGGATTTAGTTTATAAATGTGTTGGACTAAACTGTTACAATTTTGTTATGTGGTAGCCTTTTTTATAAGTACATTGTGTTGAAATGGAACCAGTTGTCAGAATTGTTCTAGCTGATTCTGAGGCAATTTATTGAAGGTTATAGCCGGCCAGAATCTTAGTCATATTTTTTAGTGGGGACTTTAAATTTCGTGCAGTGCATTTTCTAATAATTTTAAAGATAATGGTGGATGAATATTGATTACACCTAACTGAACTTTTATTTGATTTCCACTAACCATTAGTGTAAGTAACAAGTTGGAAGCAGCAGCTTCTCTAAGATGTTCTTCATGATTAGTTTGGTTTGAATGTATTAGTTTTCATTGTTGGCAGTAGGATCCCACATCCAGTTCTTAATAAGAGGCATATTATTTATGTATGAGGAAGTCACATGTTCTAATACTGTCAAATAGGATATCATCATCCTCTGTAACAGTCACGGTATGCAACTGTTCCTGCTTTATTAGATATATAGTGTTGCCCACTTACTCTTGGTACTTCCAGTATTTAGTAAAGTTATTTTCAAACCTTTGTTGTTATTAGAGATACTGGAAGCTATAATGGAGTGTTGGTATGACTGAGGTCAAGGGCTTTGTTTAATATTTTCTGCACATAGTAGCTTTAATAGATTAAAATAGAAGTAATGGAACATTTTTAAATATTTTTTAAGAAGTCAACCCTTTGACATAGATGCAGGTTGCTCTTTTCTGGTAATAGTGACGCAGGATGAAATAGCAGATGTTATGTATTCCAATCTCACCTACATTCTTACTCGCGGGTTCGGAGCCGAATATCGGCTCCGACTCGGCCAACTTTTATTTACTAGCTCAAAGTCTCCCATTGGCTGGGCCAAGCAGGTATCCCATGCTGCACTGCTCCATAACCCCAGATCTCGTTTGCCGCTCGTGTAGCTAAGAACCAAACAACTGCGTGTACAACAAACGTAACAAAAAGACCAAAGGGTGGGTTTCACAAATGTATCCGAGGTGGAGGACTCAAAAAATAATAAAAATAGTCCACACGAAGTGTTCGTAAAGTGAAAATAGATTTGTAGCAGATAAATCCACAGGAATCCTCGTAGGGTAAAGTTGTTTATTGCACGCAAGTTCCACTGCCCGAACTTCTTCAGACAGGATGTAGTTCAATTCAAATATCCTATTTAAATACTTAAATACACGCAATTAATTAATTAGACCAATTCCTAAATAATTCAGTGTATTCAACAAATAGACCATAATCAACTGAATCAACTAGCTGGATAAAATAACCTAATTCAATATGCAGGGAACATCCAGTAACCAAAAATTACACATACAAGTACGAACTAGTATGAACATAATACATAATACATAGTACAAACCCTTTTCCTTTTAGAAATAAACTTATTTAAACGTCCAAATGTTAAAAAGTCATAATAATGAAAAAATTAAATGAAAAAATTAACACATTTAAAACGTTTAAAATATTTATAACGTTAAGAACATTTATAACATAACCTAATTTAAAAAGTATATGTATATATAACATAACTAGTTTTAAAAAACTAATTCTACCCTTTAATAAACTCTACCTTAATAAAATCACTGTATTCAATATGTGTTAACCTGTTCGGTGTATATACATAGTGTATTTAAAACTAACCTACTTTCTACTACTGAACTAATGTAATAGTAAAAGACATAATAAACTAAAACTAAAAAGTCTACTAGAATATAGCGACAGTAATAGAAACAGGGAAAGTGTCAACTCCCTATTTGGGCACATATGATGTTACATTACCTAGGGGGCTAATTTACACCTTATAAAAATTTTTTCACATGGAATTCGCACATAAGAAATAATTTATCTCCATAGACTGTTCAATTTTAATAAGCACATAATCGAACAAGCCTCATTAAGGCCGGGAGTTTTATGTGCCACCAAACGTAACTGCCAACTGAGTTCTTTCTTTTCCAGTTGGAGCCTAAACAAGTTGTCATTACAAAAATTATGATTGTCAGTCTGTATCTGGTGTAGCTAGGACGTGGGCTTGCTTGGCTGTGGCTAAGTACCTTCTTTTTTCAATTTCTCTTGAGAAATTTGCTAGTTGTTCAACCACAAAAGCTATTTTAATAGCTATTCTTGTTGCATGTTTGTAGTGTTTTTTGTTTGTGTAGTTGGTATCCCTAACTGTTCCGGTGGGCTAGGCCCGTTTTACTTAGAGGACCTAGTCCTCCTTTCTGTGTGTAGTGTTCCGTTTCCTTTTTGTGGAAGACTTCTGTTAGTGTATATTTGGATAAATGTGTTCTGCTTATTAAGTAGTGTGTTGTGAGTTAGTAAGGAACCGTTTTACTTGGAGGTTCTTTGGTTGCCTTGTGTAGTCTGATCAGTAGTTTTCCCGCCTTTACTGTTTTTACAGCTAGGTTGTTTTCAGTGGTCTGCTTGTGCAAGATGTCTAAGGATCAGAAGGAACATAAACCTTCCGGTTTTAAAAAATGTTCCAAGTGTAGTTACAAAATGTCCATTACGGATGGCCATTCTGTATGTGTTTACTGCCTAGGAGCAATTCATTTGCAAGAGTTTTGTAGCTTCTGTCACGCCTTCAGTCCGAGGGTGCTCCAGGAGAGGAAACATGAACTAATATTGAAGGGACTCCAAACCTTCGATTGAGGAGCCTTTAGACTCGACTTCTAGTTCTCAGTCCAAGTCTAAAACTTCGAAGGCGAACAAGAGATCTCCGGCTCCGTCTGTCTCCTCGGAGCCCCCGGAGAAATTTCTAAACTTGATTCTACCTCCTCTGTCCTCGGGGCCACAAGAGGTATCTTTAATACTGGAATCGGCGTCAGCTCCTATTTTACTGGAACCCATTCGGAGCCGGTCGCCCAGTGTTAGGCATGGTTCTCCTGAGAGGAGATCCCAATCTCCCTCCCTGTCCTCCAAATCCTCCAGACTTTCTGATTTGGATGTCGATAGGGTGGTACAGAGGCTCCTGCAGTCGTCGGTGTTGGCAAAATTATTCTCGGCTCCGACCCAGTCAGCTCCGGGCTCCGACCCAGTCAGCTCCGGAGCCCGTCCCGATGCTTGTGTCGATGGTTCCTCCTCTGAGCACTTTCTTGTCTTCGGAGCCAGAGTGCTCCGCTCCAAGTGATGTTCCCGCACCAGCTCCGATACCCCTCAAGGGTTTATCGGTGCTGACGTCAGCTCCGACCCAGTCGGCTCCGTCCACAGGGTTTGGCACTCGGGTTTTCTCAGTCGGGCCCATGGGGGATACTCCGGGACACCTGTTGGTTCCGAGCCTCCCTCTCGTCGCATCGGCTCAGGGGACCCCAACTCCAGTCATAGTCTTGGAGAACGGTCGGTCCTCAGATTCGGGGGGACCCGCCTTCGAGGCCATGTGGAGCGCACTGGCCAGATCGTCAGTTACATCACCCGGATCAGTCATTCCATCCCCTTCCACCTCGGCTAGAGCCTCTGACGTCCCCCTATCCAGAGATGGTGGAGCCCAAAGGTCTGGAGATACCCTCGTGAGCGGTCCCCAACTTTCTGAGGGCCCCTCAGAGTCTGTGCCTGAGGAGCCCCTAGAAAGAAGTCGTGCAAGAGGAAGCACATAGACTCCCAGGACGAGTCTCTCACTTCTGATACTGACCTCAAGAAGTCCAAAGGGTCCCCCAAGTTGTCCTCTGATGACGTCTCTTTCTCCGACATCCTGGAGATATTGAGACAGAGAGGCGAATGGCTGTCCAAAACCCCCTCTGAGGAGTCGGTATTCCTCAAGGCCTTTGGTGCTCAACCCTCCGCCTCCTGGGTGTCTCCACCCTTCGACAAGCTCTTGGATTTAATTTGTCGAAGGGTGTGGAAAATTCCTGATTCGGTGGAACCTGTACCCAGAAGGCCAAATAAGTTTCTTTCTGCCCCCCCCCCCGGGAAAGAGTTTCTGTCCAAAGGGGTTTCTGTAGATGCCATGGTGGTGGCGGCAGCCACACAGCAGGAAGTAGCCGAGTCTTCTTCCTACATCCATCCTCCTAACAAGGAGTCTAGGAACATAAACCGGTATGGGAAGCATACCCTCTCTTCAGTGACCTTCACCCTACAGTCACTGAACTACCTCTGTCATTTTACTCTGCTCCAGAGAGATCTCCTCAAGGAGTTAGGAGATACTCTAGCGGGCAACGTACCTGAGGCGATAGCACACACGGTTAACGCCCAGGTGTCTACCCTCAATTCTGTTGTCAACTCGTCCATGAGGCTCATGTCGTATGCAGCCGAGGGGGCGAGAAGGGCAACCAGTTCGGGAGTAGCCCTCAGGAGGCAAGCCTGGATGTGCCTGTGTCATTTCGTGGAGGCCTTCAAGTCTTCCTTCACTGACCCTCCTTTTGATGGGTCCTCGTTCTTTGGGACCAAAGTGAGAGACACCCTCACCAGATGCGAGCAAGAGGGAAAGACCCTGTCTGCTGTAGGGGTCCATTTTTCCCTTCCCTCGAGGCCTTACCCCAAGGCTCAGAGGGGAGGGAAGATGTGGTTCAAGAAATCGCAGAAGTTTTTCCCCGCCGCACAAGGTGAGCCCCCCTCCAGAGGCAGAGGAGGGGGGGGTTATTGTGGAAGACGCCCCCCTCCAGAGGCAGAGGAGGCCCCCGCAACTCGGGAGACTGTGATTCCTTTCGCGGTTCTTCCTACCATCGTTCCTGATGTGTTGCCCAACTGTGCTATTCCGGAGTCAGTCGGGGGCCGCATATCGTTGTACCCAGAAGCCTGGGAAAGCATCACCCAGGATCGATGGGTATTAAGAATAGTTTCCGTAGATTATGCCATCCCTTTTTCATCAGATCCCCCTCCAGTCAGGAGAATCTCAGACGTTCCACCCAGTCAAAGGGATCATGCTGCATTAGAGGTTTCAAAGCTGCTAAAGAAGGGAGTCATCCAACCTGTCCCCTCAGACCAAATTGGATTAGGGACTTAAGATTCTTTTTGGTGCCAAAAAGAACAGGGGACCTGAGACCCATTCTAGATCTCAGCAGATTAAACCACTACATTCTGAAGTCCAAGTTCCGAATGGTCAACCTTCAGTGGAAAAAGAAGTATGGATGTGCTCCATCGACCTCAAGGATGCTTACTATCATATCAAAATGGACAGGGCATCCAGGAGGCACCTACGCTTCCGGCTAGGAGCCAATCATTTTCAATTTCATGCCCTGCCCTTTGGTCTCACCACAGCCCCCAGGGTGTTCACCAAGTGTTTGGTGCTGGTGACAGCTCACCTGAGACGTCAAGGATTCCAAGTGTTTCTGTACCTGGATGACTGGCTCCTCACCGCCCCCACCAGGCATCTACTCATCCGAGCCAGAGACACTACCATTATCCTCTGTCAATGACTAGGAATAACATTGAACTGGGAAAAATCTGCCTTGCTGCCCTCACAGTGTGTCACGTTTATAGGCACAGAGCTAGACACCGTTCAAATGCGGATCTTCTTGCCGCATGACAGGATCAGAGTATTACAGAATCAGGTTCACGCTTTATTACCCCTCAGGAAAGTACAGGCGAGATGGGTTCTTCAGCTTCTGGGCACCATGGCAGCTACCATTATTTTAGTGCCTCTAGCGAGATTACACATGAAGCTTCTTCAATGGCTTCTCTTTGCCCAATGGTCTCTCCAAAAACTCCCCCTTTCCCACCAGATCCTACTCACGGACCGATGCAAACAGGATCTCGGTTGGTGGCTGTGCTCCACCAGTCTGGACGAGGGGAAACCATTTGTTCCTCAGTCATCTGTCGCCACTGTGACCACGGACACCTCCCAGATTGGGGAGGGGGGGCATTACCTTGGCAGGACGGTCCAAGGCATGTGGCAAGATCACGAGGTACATCTGCACATCAATGTCTTAGAGATGAGAGCGGTGTTACTGGCGTTGCGGGCACTTCAGAGTTCTCTTCCTCTGGGGATGATTGCAATACACTCGGACAACATGCCCGTTGTGTGGTATCTAAACAAACAAGGAGGAACCAGATCTTGCCCCCTGTGCAGAGAGGCTGTGCGAGTGTGGCAGTGGGCAGTGTCTTCCCAACGTTTTCTAGTGGCAACGCACATTCCGGGGAAGGCCAATTGTGATAGCAGACAGGCTGAGCAGAGCTATTCTGATGCATTACGAGTGGTCCCTGAATCGTCTGGTTGCAGAACAGATTTTCAGCAGGTGGGGTCAGCCTTGCTGCGATCTTTTTGCCAATCCCCTCAATGCCAAATGCAGCAACTACTTCACCCTGATCCCCCCACAGGGGGAGTCACCCAGGGACGCTCTAGTCCACAATTGGCCCTCTGGTCTGCTCTATGCTTTCCCTCCGTTTCCTCTGTTACCAAGAGTGATTCAGAAAGCCATATCCTTGGGAAGCAAGATGATTCTAATTGCCACACACTGGCCTCGCCACATCTGGTTCTCCTTTCTCCATCCATTCGCTGTGGACAGTCCTTGGATTCTGGACCCAGTACCAGACCTACTGACACACATATCGGGACAGTTCCATCCCTCCCTGTGGACCCTCAGGTTGACAGCCTGGCTACTCCACTTCCGTTGTTAGTCAGACTTCATCGTTTTTCGCCTGAGGTGGTGCACATTTTATCCTCTTCTCATAAGTCTTCGACTAGGAAGATTTATTCCAGCAAATGGAAGAGATTCTCTGTTTGGGCTCATGCCCAAGGAATTGACCCTTACACAGCCCCAGTTGCTGCTGTTTTTGATTTCTTATCCATGCTCTTTCAGCAGGGCTCTGCGCCCGCTACTATTAAAGTCTAGCTGGCGGCTATTTCAAACTTTCATACCTCCTATGAGCCTTCCCTTATGGCTCATAAACTCTGTAAGGCCTTTCTAAAGGGCACCTTATTACTCCGGTCTCCTGTGTCAGAACCTGTCATGCCCTGGGATCTAAACTTTGTTTTGCAAGCCCTTACTTCCCCACCTTTCGAGCCAGCTGCCACCTGTGAATTAAAGTTTTTGTCCTGGAAGACAGCTTTCCTAATAGCCATCACATCAGCCAGACGGGTGTCAGAGATTCAAGCTCTTTCCATCAAACCCCCGTATTTAATTTTTCATAAAGACAGAGTTTCTCTTAGACCTAATCCGTCCTTTCTTCCCAAAGTAACATCTACTGTGAATCTCAATCGGTCTATTGAGCTGCCAGTGTTCTTCCCTCAATTCTCGAACAAGGCAGAGTTTAGATTTCATCAACTGGATGTGCACAGACAATTACGATTCTATCTACACAGGACCAAACACCTACGAAAATCTGACCAATTGTTTTCCTTTTCAGAAAATAGAGCGGGTTCCCCTATTTCCAAGGTTACCATTTCCAGATGGATTTCGAATTGTATTTCCTTTATTTATTCTTCAGTGGGAAAAAATCTACCGTTCCCCGTCAAGGCTCACTCTACTAGGGCTGTTTCTGCATCTATGGCATACCATGCCAGACTATCTTTGGATGATATTTGTGCTGCAGCCACGTGGGCTTCCCTGCACACCTTTATTACTCATTACAAACTGGATGTGGCTTCTAGGGGCCGGGCTTCCTTTGGTTCCACAGTCCTCAGGAGTATCTTCCTTTGAGCCTCCCAGGATAGAGGTGCTGGGGACACTGTCCCGCGAGTAAGAATGTAGGCAAGATTGGACTACATAACATCAAGAAGTTATGTACTCACCATAACATTCGATGTATGTAGTCCATCTCGCCTCACATTCTTACGTACCCTCCCACCTGCCCCCTTCCTGGAGGATCTGGAGGTTGGGATTGGTGCTAGAGTACCCTTCAATGGTAGTTTGTTTTTTCTTATTCCCCTTGATAGTGTTCTACCTTATTAGATTGTTGTTATGCATGAGGTGTGATTGTTGGATTCGCAGCAAACTAAATCTGGGGTTATGGAGCAGTGCAGCATGGGATACCTGCTTGGCCCAGCCAATGGTAGACTTCGAGCTAGTAAATAAAAGTTGGCTGAGTCAGAGCCGATATCCGGCTCCCAACCCATGAGTAAGAATGTGAGGCGAGATGGACTACATACATCGAACGTTATGATGAGCACATAACTTCTTGTTTACAGAGAAAGCAGCAAGTTGGAGGGGAAGAAGCAACAGCACCAGTAATAGCATCAGGTGGATTTTTCTTGTTAGGAGACATCTTGTTCCATCCACTTATGAAATGTGCATCCGTAATCACTTGCCGCCTGCCCTTTGCTAAGCAGTTCAAAAAAGAGGCAGATTTTGTCTTTTATCAGTTGCTTGAGGCAGTGTCCATTGCAACACCAACATGACCAGTGGATTAGAGATGGTATCAAGGGGGTACTGCACAGAGGTTTGCAACTGTTCTGACCTAGGATGTATCCCCCTTTACACCAAATGGACAACTTGGACTGACAACCATAGTTAAAATATTTTGCACAGTCAGGAAATAAAACCTATACCAGAAGTAGTAAGTAGGACAATATTTTGTTAGGTTTCTTCAGGGTTCCAAAGAAAGAGAATTAATGAAGACCCGTCCTTGACCTGTCAGATTACTGTAATAATTTTTATGAAATTAAATGATTTTTTTTTTGATGAACCAACTGAAATGTTCTCTGACATAGTTATCCAAACAAAGCATATTTAAATGTAGTTTAAGTACTGCTGCATATTCATTTAATTTGCATGTCCTAGGTATTCTTTTCCTCCTCCTAGTACTAATTCTGTATAGTAATTACAGATGACAAAATTACAAAGTCTTTCTCAGTTTTTGTTATGCATCTTCTTATATGTAACTTGGATAGAATTTGTAGAGTCTTCTTGCTATTTCCATTGCCTGAATACTCTTGCTAAATACCAAGGCCACATCCAAACTAGGTCTGTTGTGGATCAGTACATTACCCCCTCTCAAGTTGTAAGTAATTAAATTAAATGTGAGCAACTTTATAAAAACAGTTTATTTTGATAGCTCTGCAGACCTTTATATGCCCTTGTATTCACTATAGAACCATAGTCTTGCATGAGGTTACTATGGTTCATTGTTGGGAACTCTCATTTTCAAATTACTTTCTTGCCTTTTAATTTTTCTACCCCACATAATGTCTGCTTGAAAGGATTAGTACCTGTATTTGTGTCCCCACAAAATGAAAGGGAATACATATTTACCCTCACCTGGTTGAGTGCTTGATTCAAGCATAATCAAGAGACCTTGCTTTCTGATGTTCATAATATACTCCTTTGCTTTCAACACCTTGGCATGCTTCCAAATATGCAAAATTCATATGAATTATTCTTTCAAACAAGGATTCCTAGAGATAATTTTAAAGTCTAAACAGTAAGATATGTGGGTTCATAGCCAGGTGTATCCTTATGGCTGCTTGTGCGTGGCTCCACGTAGGAGAAATCCAGGAATACGTGAGGCACATATGGAATCAGAATGACCAGGCAGCAGAGTACAGACAAGTTACAGTGGAAGATCCATTGGCTGTCATTGAACCCAGGTGTTCTTTTTCTGTCTTCTCTTCCAAATCACCAATACCTTGGATTATGCTGAAGGAGTTCACTTTCAAGAGCTACAAATACAGGAGATGTGGCCTGGATTTTAGGGGGAAAAGCAGCTTAAATGTAAGGGATGTCAACTGCTTTTCTGTTCTGCCCATGAACAAGTTCTTCAGCCAAGGACTTTACAGATCGTGGCAGGTAACACCACTGTGTTCTTGTTATAAGCAAGGGGCACTCATACCACATGATCATGCTGAATGTATACATGGTGTCAGGTAAACTGCCAAGCCAGTAAGACTCAGCAGCAGGGTGTTAGACTAAAATGACAATTTGTTTTAAATGGTTTCTGTATGAAAGCATTCTCCTGGGCATAGCAAAAAATGAAGGGCTATGTTTTCATGTAGCTTTGTAAGCGCAGATAGTTGAGATCAAGAATGGCAAGTGATATGGTAAGAACTGTTGCATTTTTTTTAGGGAAATGGCTTTAGCATGGTTTTACTTTGAGGAATTAGTGAATGAAATGGTTAGAACATAAGCAAGAGAGTGTAAGTAGTAGAAGGAGAGATGACTAAAAGGGAACCATCTTCCATTCTAGAATACATGTCAGAGAAACCTTTCAACATCCACATGACTAAAGAATGCCAAAAACATGCTCTTTACTTCCCAGTTTCAGATGTAGGAGCTTTGACATGTTTTGTGCCAGGAAACCATCATTTTATGTATGCATGTGTTCTTTTCCACCTGTTCAAAATGATGCTTATTAAATCACAGTGAACCTAGGCCAGAATGATCTTGATTGCTTTCTTATGGCTCTGCTGGTTTTGGTTCTCATGAATCCTGATCTTACCATCTGTATGGGCCTGTTCTTCTACCATGAACATCTCATTACACAGGAAGTATGGTTTATAGTTCCATTTCTTTTTAATGTATGATTCTTTGACCTGCTGTAGCCTTCAGACTGAGACATTGGATCAACAGTGTTGGGGACCTGCTTACATTTCATCAATAGTAGCATAGATTTTCAAACTATCAAAGTTACGGTTTACTTACAAAACTTGCTGTGCGAAATAAAAACAGTATGCCATATGGATCTGCAGTTATGTTAATATCCCTTGTAGGTAGCCATCTTGATGATCCTAGACTGTTAACATTTCCTAATTCTCTGTCATCACATGGGTCACCTTTCAGGCATTTCTGATTTCAGTTTGGGTAGTGATAGGAAGACAAAAGTTTGTAAAATATTTGAACAGTTTCTATTAGGGATAGTCAACATGTGATCTCCATTAAAAGGCCATTTATTCCCTGAAATTTCATTCACATGCTGGAAGAGCTTACACTTGCCTTCTGTCAAGCCTGAATACCTTGGCTGTGAATATAAGGTGTATGTTTCTTTAAAGGCTAATCTTCCTGGTAGCTGTTAAATCTGTCAGACAAACTTTGAAATACAAGCCATTAAGACCCTTGATAAGGACAGTGTCACTTAGACCACCACCCTCAACTAGTTTAAACATGTGGAGCAGAATTACTTACTTTATTTGGTGTTTACTGCCAGCCAGAATTATGCCGCTCACATGCATACATGGTTACAATTTTCATCTTAAACTGGTATAGAAAGGAGACAGTAACTTTTTCAAATGTCTGCATTTTCTTCTGTTGGCAAAAGTACAGAGATGGTTGAAAAAGGTAGTCAAGGATTACAGCCATCATAGCTATTTTTATTTTATCTTATTTTATTGTATTTATTTTTTGGGCAAGACTCTTCTTCTGGAAATAGATCTCATCCATAGATAACTTGGAAGGCTGTCATGTTTTTTTTTTGTTTGTTTGTTTTGGGCATTCCAAAAAGTAAGGTAAAAACATACGGGATAATACTCCAGCCTTAGCCCCACCAAGTGTGTAACTGTGTTCCAAGCTGGCCTTCAATTCTTAAGTTCATCCTTCCGGACAATTGACCTTCTGGCTTTCAAGGCGTTGATGTTGTCATTTTAACTTATTACTCTGCAGCCTTACCATCTTTTCATTTCTTAAGCTTGATGCTGTGAATGAAATGTTTACTTTCAGTCATTATCTTATACATTTTGGTCTGATCAATACACAAGTCATTTTAATGAGTATGAGCAAAACGTATGACTCCCCATTAAACTCTTGCTGATACCTTTCATTGCTTTTAAACATACAGAGCATTTTTCTAGCTGTCTTTAGACGAGTAATATCCAATGTGCAGCAGTTAAGGCAGCTGAGTGCATGTTATCTCTAGTTGAAGACAGCATGTACTTGTTTGCGGCAATATTCCTGGTTTCATCTCATTGGATTTCCTTTTCCAAATTAAGTTAATCTTCACTCTAGAGAGAGAGAAATGAGAGGTCCCACAGATATCCATCAGTATTAGTTGTATAATGTAATGCGAATAAAATTCTGTATACTGTAGACTGTACTGAAAATGCAACCCTATACATTGCATACAAATGTGAATTTTATTTTACTCCTTTTGTCTTAGCAGCAATGTTTGCCATCTCAATAAACTGTATGTATCTTATGTGCATCTATTAGTCATTGAGCTTTTCTGCTTGGGCCTGTGGTGAAAAGGGGTTTTACTGCCTGGTTGGACTTTCCCAGTAGTCCAATGCAATAAATAAGAGTAAAGCAAATTGTATCTTAATCATTTTAGCATTTTTCTCTGTCTCTTATTACATTTCCATCCTTTCTGTATGTTTGTAGCTTCAGATTTTTAGAACAATTTGCCATGAAACTTATTTTCATATGATAGTGTCGGAAGGAAAAATAAGGTCACTTCTCTGCAGACTCTCATGATATGTGAGCAGGTCTTTGCACATTACAGGGTTTGTCAACCCATTTATCTAGTTTTTCTTTTTAATGAGGTCTCCTGTTATGAAGAATACGTTAAACACAACGTTAAGGACACAGAGTACCAAGAAAGCTTTCTGAATGCATTCCCTGATCCCAAGATAGAGGCAACTGTAGCCTTCATTTCATAACCAGGGCACAGTTTGTCATTTGGTTCTCATTTAATGATCCTATAAAGGGTATGCAAATATAGAAATGATATAAAATCCCAAAATGTACTGTATGAGACCAGAAAGAAGAGACAATCCCAAAGTATTCTATCTGAGACTCTAGCTTAGATATGTATGTCACTCATGATACAGTCATACAATTAAACATTTTGTTATACTTTCTTACAACTCCAGAACAAAGACAGTCTGTAGGAGGACCACAAGTTGACAGTTTGCGCTTCACCACACAGGGTTTGTTACTCTCAGAATTAATTTTGTTTAGATACTGCTAGGTCTACTATTGTTTTTTTTCTTTACAAACCATTACCATTTATGACCGCTACATGTAACTCACTTAGATGAGTTCTCTCTATAATGAACTTTTAGCTCTTTTGCTGTCTCTTAATTACTTTCCCACCCTTTCATTTTGTTTGTAGCTTCAGAGTTTAAGAACATTTTGCAATGAAACTTAAGTTCATATGATAGCATCTATACAAACTGTTTTGATATATGAATAGGTCTTTTACACATTACAAGATCGGTCATCCCCTATGTAAAAAAGAATCTGATTCTGTTTCAGAAGAAAATAGATCTGATAAAATGGGGTAGTGGGGGTCACACTGTTGCTCAGTTTGCATGGGAAGACATGATGTTGTAAAACTAGTGATTAGAGCAACATATGTACCTTGTAGACATATTTTTATGGAGTAAAAGCAGTCTGGCACACTTAACTAGAATAGTAATAATAACAATCTGACAAGCCTTTTATGCCTGAAAATGTTACAATGGTGTCACCTGCAAGGAAGCACCAAAAAGTTATTTTCTCTGCCTTTCTTTACTCAGAGCAAAGCAGCTGGACCTAAAAGATGCCTAACATTATATTTCTAGTTCCAAGCATTTCAGGCATTTCTTGAGATATGCTGTGTGTGGCTCACATTATCAGTTCTCTGTTTTCCCTTTTGACTGTCCCCAGTACCAAGAGTATTCAACAAAATGCCTAGCTTCAGTCATTGCTTATAGCAGACTTCAGGGCATTCATATATTTCCATTTTGGACATCTGTCTTGTCCTTGTAGACTTTTTCAAGCTGTCAAGAATCCCTAGAACTAGAAGTTCTGTTCCTGAACTTCTACTCAGTCTGGGGCTTCAAATCAGTTTACAGAAGTCGTCTCTCATCTCTTCTCACAGAATGATTTTCGTGTGATGTGTGGTAAGCATGGCCTCAGGAAGGACCTTCTAGCCCCCCAATAAACTGGATATGTCGCAACAGCTTTTCCTGAGTTTCTCCAGCCTATGCCAAACATCTGTAAAGGAGTTTTTCAGGATTGTTAAGTGCATGGCATTGATGATAATCATGCTGCCCTTTGCCAGATTACTCCTTTTTAATTTCTACATATCTTTTGGGTTTTTAATACCATGATGGGAATGGACCTCATTCCTACGTCAAAGTATGATTAAAGTTCATGAAATTAATATAGTTTCAGTCTTTGATGTCAGGCAGAAATGCTCTTCGCAGCACCTGCAATGTGCCCAGTAATGACTTCCCCTGCAATTCAAATGGATTTACATGTTTCGGTAACAGATCTAAATATGATTGTAGATTCTTTATTATAAGACCTGTTGCTCCTACTACTATATGGAACTGTCTGGGTATCTTTCTTCCTGCAAATCCTGATATTTTATGACTGTGTGTGTCTCTGTACACAAGATGCTGCAGTCACTGGGTGTAGCGACTTCAGTGATCAATGCTACTTTTGTCTTCTTTTCATGGACCACTATATCTGGTTTTCTCGCATCTGTCTTTTGAACTGTGGGTAATAGGTGAGCCCATGTGATATAGACTTCATCATTTTCTGTGATGCTATGATACTTTGTGGCTCATGTTTTTAGTGTTTTTCAACTACTTCAATATTATGTAGAAACAGCAAAAATAACACTGAGGTAAGGCTCCAGGCTTTTAAACTGTTTATTGTCCAAAAAAACACAGAACACAAGTGCTTTCACCAAATAGGCTTCTTCAGGTGTACTGAAATAAAATGCTAACATCTCTATTTATACTAACTACCATGTGATTCTCCAAGTCAATTTTTAAAGACATATTGTGATAAAATACTATGTACATGAAATAAAGACTTATAAAAAATAAATAATAAAAATATGCATATGTAAACATATATAAAAACACATATAAAGATACATGTAAAAACATATATCAAAGTATATATACATTCAAAGAAACCATTTCATCTACGTAGAGGTTTGTTTTTTTAAGATTGGTCTTAAAGGAATGTTTTCATTCAAACCATGTCCTGTGGTTCCCCTAAATCTGATTATCCATCTTGCTTCTAAATTTTCAGTTTGTGTCTTGACATCCCCTCCTCTTATGCTTTCAGATATTCTACCTATAGCCCTAAAGGAAAAAGTATGTTGCATACTAGTATCACTAATGTGTCCAGCAAGGGCATTAAAAGAGCTGCTTTTCCTTATGTGGTATAGGTGTTCCCTAATTCTATCTCTGAAAGTTCTATCTGTTTTACCTACATAGAACTTTCTGCAAGTTTTACATGTGGCAAGATAGACTTTGTGTTGGGAATCACATCTGGCATTAACACTGAAATTATAAGTCTCATTGGTGTCCGGGTGCTGGAAGGATAAACATGTATCTATAGAACTACAAAAATTACATTTCCCACAGGGTCTACTACCTCTGGTAGTGCTTAATGTAACATATTCCTTTGGATAACGCAACTGTCTATGGTAGAGACTTTTGATTCTTAAAAGTAAACTGGGGTCGTGCTCCTATATGTTTGCTAATTTGTACATCAGAGGTTAAAATGTTCCAGTTTCTGTTGATAATGTCAGTATAACACTTTATATCCCTAGAATAACTGAAACATAATCTCAAAGGTTGTGGATGTATTGCATATCCCATACTCTTATTATCAGCCATAGGTTTAGAAAAGTAAGGCTTGGCTTTACTTTGCCTCAATTTCGTTACATTCTGTAGCCCTTGATTAATGAGGTTAGGTTCATAGCCTCTTTCTTTTAACTCATCTTGCATTTTAATAAGCTGTAAATCGAAATCAGCAGCATTGGCATTTAATCTGGATGCTCTAAAAAACTGGTTTTGTGCTACGTTCTTGAAGATGAACTCTGGGTGCATGCTGTCTCTACTAAGTAGGTTGTTAACATGGCATTCCTTCCTATACAGCTTAATATTAAAATGACCATTCAAGTCCTGTAGCACAGTAACATCCAGGAAATTAATTTCCCTATAGGAATGATTCACAGTAAACTTAAAGAAGCTCGTAGTGGTATTGATATATTCAACAAAGGTTTTGAGCTCATCCACTGTACCCGCCCAAACCAAAAAAAAGGTTATCCACAAATCTACTAAAAAATCTTATCTTGTCTTTAAAGTTATCATTCTCCAGTATAACTTGCTCCCATCCCAGCATCACAGCATTGGCGTAGCTGTTGGCGCAAGATGTTCCCATGGCAACACCTTGATGTTGCCAATAAAATCTATCTTTAAAGATAAAGACATTATTTTCTAATACCAACCTTAGTAGCAGTCGTACAGATTCTACAAAATTACTGTCATATTTACCACTATCAACTAATAATTTGATAACGCAGTTAATACCATAGCCATTCGGTATGACCGTAAACAAAGAAATTACATCAAGTGTTACTAACAACAAGTGTGTACTTTTGACTTGTACTCTATCATAAATAAATGTGTACAAGTCTTTAACAAACTGTTCAGTGTCTTTTAGTATATGACAGGTTTCATTAATCAAAGGTCTTAATGTTTTTTCTAAGAAGATAAGAGACTGATTCAGTGCACCAATTTCTGCCAGCTACTGTGGGTCTCATGGAAGGGTCTATTAAGCTTTTATGCACTTTGGGTAGACCTTGAGTAATAGGTATAGTTGGGCTAGAAATCAAAAAATAATTAGATATTAACATCTATCAAATTTGCTGTAAGCATATCTTGCAACTGTTTGTGTACACAGTCTATCATTCTGTGGACATATGCTTTACTTGTAACTTTGTAAAATGTATTATCACTCAACATTAAAGACATTTTTCTAACATAATCATCCTTATCTAAAATAACAATGGGCCCTCCTTTATCAGCAGGGCGTATCATAATCATGGAATTAGTCTGCAACCTCCTTAATGCTAAGCGTTCATCCCAATTTAAGTTATGCCACTTCTGTGCATCATTCTTGGTATTCAGTTCATAAAAAACTTTATATGCATCATCAATGCATAATTTTTCAAAGGCAAATAATAGCGGATTCAAATGGGGCGTAAAAGCACTGGGTTTTCTAAAAACAGTAACATTGCTATTTAAATTACTATCATATAAAACTTTCAGCATTAAGTTTCTAGTGAACAGTTTAATGTCAAGCACAATGTCAGCAATATGAGAGTCCATAGCTGGAATAAACGACAGTCCTTTGTTTAAAACATTATATTCAGCTTTAGAAAGTTTATATTTAGACAGATTAATGACTAATTTTTCATATTGAGGAATGCTTTCTTTATTTTGTACGGACTCGCCAAACTGTCCGTTTGTTCCTCGTAGTACTTCTCCCTCTTGGCTCTGTCTGATCTGTCCGTCCTCTGCCTCGACTCGCAGACCTGCTCCTCGTCGGTAGTGGAAACTGCAGTCCCACAGGATGTGGACTGCCTAAAAAAGTAGGTGTTGCCGGTTGCAGCTCATTGTTCCTCTTCTGTATGCTCCCATTAATCTCACGATGGACCTGGGCTTGGGTAACCAAAACTTTCTTCTTAGGGATCACTGCTTCATTTGGTGAGCGGTCGCAGACTAACTCTATAGTTGCAAGGCTCCTCCCATCAAATTCTTCCTGCATGCTCTCAACCTCAGGATTCGTCATGACAGTAGAATCTCTCTTGCTGTTGGTCTCTGCAGGATTCAAGGAAGTTTGACCTGTCAATTCAGTTCCAATTTGGGAAATACCATTTACAGACTTGCGTATCGGAAGGTATTATTCCTAGGGGTCTTAGAATTTTAAAAATGCCTGCACAGGTGGATTGTGACCCCTCTTTGCTTTCCGCCTGGCAGAAACTTAATATCCAAACCAGTTTTGGATATTTGAAGTTATTGATTGAATCGGCGGAGAAAGAAGAACTTAAGCTGCTCTCTATGGTCAAATCCAAGTATCTAGACATCTGTGCGTAAAGTATGAACCGAATGTGTTAACGAAACCCTTTAATGACATGTTAGACAATGTGTTTGCCTACGGTCGCAGGCTAACACAAATCAAGACTTAAAAAGCTGCAAAGGGATAGATAGGATTTCTCTACTGGTCAAGTATTTATGTGGCCGAGAGCAGCTCCCCCAGTCAATTCCAATAGAAATGGTATCGGCCGTGGAACTGAATTGACAGGTCAAACTTCCTTGAATCCTGCAGAGACCAACAGCAAGAGAGATTCTACTGTCATGACGAATCCTGAGGTTGAGAGCATGCAGGAAGAATTTGATGGGAGGAGCCTTGCAACTATAGAGTTAGTTTGCGACCGCTCACCAAATGAAGCAGCGATCCCTAAGAAGAAAGTTTTGGTTACCCAAGCCCAGGTCCGTCGTGAGATTAATGGGAGCATACAGAAGAGGAACGATGAGCTGCAACCGGCAACACCTACTTTTTTAGGCAGTCCACGTCCTGTGGGAGTGCAGTTTCCACTACCGACGAGGAGCAGGTCTGCGAGTCAAGGCAGAGGACGGACAGATCAGACAGAGCCAAGAGGGAGAAGTACTACGAGGAACAAGCGGAAACAAACGGACAGTTTGGTGAGTCCGTACAATATAAAAAAGCATTCCTCAATATGAAAAAATAGTCAAACTTTCTAAAGCTGAATATAATGTTTTAAACAAAGGACTGTCGTTTATTCCAGCTATGGACTCTCATACTTGACATTAAACTGTTCACTAGAAACTTAATGCTGAAAGTTTTATATGATAGTAATGTAAGTAGCAATGTTACTGTTTTTTAGAAAACCCAGTGCTTTTACGCCCCATTTGAATCCGCTATTATCTGCCTTTGAAAAATTATGCATTGATGATGCATTTAAAGTTTTTTATGAACTGAATACCAAGAATGATGCACAGAAGTGGCATAACTTAAATTGGGATGAACGCTTAGCATTAAGGAGGTTGCAGACTAATTCCATGATTATGATACGCCCTGCTGATAAAGGAGGGCCCATTGCTATTTTAGTTAAGGATGATTATGTTAGAAAAATGTATTTAATGTTGAGTGATAATACATTTTACAAAGTTACAAGTAAAGCATATGTCCACAGAATGATAGACTGTGTACACAAACAGTTGAAAGATATGCTTACAGCAAATTTGATAGATGTTAATCTCTATAATTATTTTTTGATTTCTAGCCCAACTATACCTATTATTCAAGGTCTACCCAAAGTGCATAAAAGCTTAATAGACCCTCCCATGAGACCCATAGTAGCTGGCAGAAATTGGTGCACTGAATTAGAAAAAAACATTGACCTTTGATTAATGAAACCTGTCATATACTAAAAGACACTGAACAGTTTGTTAAAGACTTGTACACATTTATTTATGATAGAGTACAAGTCAAAAGTACACACTTGTTGTTAGTAACATTTGATGTAATTTCTTTGTTTACGGTCATACCGAATGACTATGGTATTAACAGCGTTATCAAATTATTGGTTGATAGTGGTAAATATGACAGTAATTTTGTAGAATCTGTACGACTGCTACTAAGGTTGGTATTAGAAAATAATGTCTTTATCTTTAATGATAGATTCTATTGGCAACATCAAGGTGTTGCCATGGAAACATCTTGCGCCAACAGCTACACCAATGCTGTGATGCTGGGATGGGAGCAAGTTATACTGGAGAATGATAACTAAAGACAAGATAAGATTTTTTTCATAGATTTGTAGATGACCCTTTTTTGGTTTGGGTGGGTACAGTGGATGAGCTCAAAACCTTTGGTGAATATATCAATACCACTATGACCTTCTTGAAGTTTACTGTGAATCATTCCTATAGGGAAATTAAATTCCTGGATGTTACTGTGCTACAGGACTTGAATGGTCACTTTAATGTTAAGCTGTATAGGAAGGAATGCCGTGTTAACAACCTACTTAGTAGAGACAGCATGCACCCCCAGTTCATCTTCAAGAACGTAGCACAAAACCAATTTTTTAGAGCATCCAGATTAAATGCCAATGCTGCTGATTTCGATTTACAGCTTATTAAAACACAAGATGAGTTAAAAGAAAGAGGCTATGAACCTAACCTCATTAATCAAGGGCTACAGAATGTAACGAAATTGAAGCAAAGTAAAGCCAAGTCTTATTTTTCTAAACCTACGGCTGATAATAAGAGTATGGGATATGCAATAAATCCACAACCTTTGAGATTATGTTTCAGTTATTCTAGGGATATAAAGTGTTATACTGACATTATCAACAGAAACTGGAACATTTTAACCTCTGATGTACAAATTAGCAAACATGTAGGAGCACGACCACAGTTTACTTTTAAGAATCAAAAGTCTCTACATAGACAGTTGTGTTATCCAAAGGAATATGTTACATTAAGCACTACCAGAGGTAGTAGACCCTGTGGGAAATGTAATTTTTGTAGTTCTATAGATAGATGTTTATCCTTCCAGCACCCGGACACCAATGAGACTTATAATTTCAGTGTTAATGCCAGATGTGATTCCCAACACATAGTCTATCTTGCCACATGTAAAACTTGCAGAAAGTTCTATGTAGGTAAAACAGATAGAACTTTCAGAGATAGAATTAGGGAACACCTATACCACATAAGGAAAGGCAGCTCTTTTAATGCCCTTGCTAGACACATTAGTGATACTAGTATGCAACATACTTTTTCCTTTAGGGCTATAGGTAGAATAAAGCATAAGAGGAGGGGATGTCAAGACACAAACTGAAAGTTTAGAAGCAAGATGGATAATCAGATTTAGGGGAACCACAGGACATGGTTTGAATGAAAACATTCCTTTAAGACCAATCTTAAAAAACAAACCTGTACGTAGATGAAGTGGTTTCTTTGAATGTATATATACTTTGATATATGTTTTTACATGTGTCTTTATATGTGTTTTTATATATGTTTCCATATGCATATTTTTATTATTTATTTTTTATAAGTCTTTATTTCATGTACATAGTATTTTATCACAATATGTCTTTAAAAATTGATTTGGAGAATCGCATGGCAATTAGTATAAATAGAGATGTTAGTTGGTGAAAGCGCTTGTGTTCTGTGTTTTTTTTTTTGGACAATAAACGGTTTAAAAGCCTGGAGCCTTACCTCAGTGTTATTTTTGCTGTTTCTACAAGTTTTACTTTTCTTCTGAGGTACCTGGACAAAGTTGGAATCCTTTTACTTCAATATTATAATGTTTGCAAAATTCCCAGTGCAACAGTCTTGCCACATTATCATGCCTTTCAGTATACAGTCCTTCTGCCGTTAGTTTGTCACAATCAGCAAAAAGGTATGCAACTGTTTACAATTCTGTTTTACAAAACCTACATTTGCCTGTTTCTCCCACATGTTCAATGGACTTTGGAAACCAACGTGTACGTATTCCGCTGTCTTGGGCTGCCAATATTAACCTTTCCTCTTTTGGTTTGAATTGCCTCTCCTTAACCATTCCTGTGTTCTATCCTCATCAACATGAGGTAGTTCCAGGAGTTTTCTATACTTGCAGCTATATTTATGTATTTTCCACATTTCTTGCCTTTTCATGTAATCCTTCACCTTATATTCTTTCTTTTGTTTTTTGGCTCATTCAGTTGCCTGATTTTTATCTACTTATGGTTGGATTTCCATTCCTGCTTGACGCTGGTATGCTTCCTCTAGACTAAGCAGGGAAGTCATCTTAGATTGATTCTCCTCATTCCTCAAAACTTTCACTATGTTTGAGTTTTGTGAGGTCAGCAGATATGTATGCACTCCTACAACTGCAGATCTGTACATGTAATCAATTCATGGAGGCCCATCCCTTCTTCAGAACGGGGAAAATATAATCTTCGTATGCACTGATTTTTATAAATCATTTGATGAGCATGAAGCATCTTTCTTGTTTTCCTGTCTAATCTGTCCAACACCTTATTGGGCCAGTCAACCACTCCAAAACTGTAAGTTAGGAGAGGAAGAGTAAATTGGTTTATAACTTGAACTTTGTTCCTAGATGTCAGTGCTGTTTTCAGGCTTAATTTAAGTCTTCTAAAATATTCCTTACTGAGATTTATTCGCGTTTGTTAAAGTTTTATTGCTGATCTTTCATCAGTTCCCAAATATTTATACATTCCCTTTCTTTTATATCACATTCTTGTCCCAAACTAATGTTTTCTTGGTGCTGCAGCTTTACTGCTTTACAGTTTGCTTTTCACATTTATCAAGACCAAATTACATTCTTGTGTCATCTGAAAAAGTTTTGACAACTTGCAGTTGTGCTTTCAGTTCATCATTTGATGAGCTTATACAGTTTTAAATCATCTACAAAGAGAAGATGAGAAGTTTTTACACTTTATTGCTTTCTTATTAGATTACAGATGAGGAAAATACAATAGTACCTCAGGTCAGTCTGGACTCAGCATCTACATTCTATGTCCTTTCAGATGCCAATTCTGAGGTTTGTGAAGAGGGAAACTGACAGGTAGATCAGATAGCTTGCAGCTGAGGTCTTCATTCTCCCTTGTGACTCCCTTCCAGTCAGTCACCACAGCTCATTTCTGGAAAATGAAAGAGAAGTTCACAGAATGATGCTTAATGGGTCATATCAAATCTGTATGTCTGCTGTCCTGCATGTAACATGCCAAACAACTTAAGGATCTCTTGCACATATTTTTCAGTTTCCAATTCAGAAAGATGCACTTTAGTGTTGTATCTTTGCAATGAACCGATTAGAAACCCCCTGGTGTTCATCAGTTTCACAGCTGCAGCAGCCCTTAGCTATAGTTATACCCTGCCAAGGATATAAAGATGACGGTCTTCCAAAACCTCTGGATCCCCTCCATACATTTGCCCAGGTTTGTGTAGCTTGAGCTGCAAATGTTGAAAACAGGAACCTGGATGCCAAAACCCCATCAGTACTTTTTTGTTGCCCTCAAGAGTACTCCTCCTGGGCTTCAGAGGATTGATGGCTGGCCGCTGTCTTCCATTCCTGGTAGATAAGTCCCCTTTGGGACTTCCATGTTTTTTTTTTTTTTTTTTTTTTAGACTACTATTTTTTTTTTAACAAGCAACATCTTTATTAAATTATCACATATGACATAGACAATCTTACATTTATGTAAATGAAAGTAAACCATGCCAACACAATTTAATTTGCAAACATTATAAACCATGCTGACACAACTGTAGCTGCAAACTCTGTGTCACTTATAGCCAGTCATTGTCAGTCAAACATTACATAGCTCTTTCAAATAGTGACTTCTTTTAAACCTTGTTTCTCTTCTGCATGTATTGATCCCACAATTCCCATTTTTTCCTATGTAATCTGCTCCTACCTTTGTCATTAGATCCCAATTCCAGTTGTTTTATCTCTGTTACTATCTTTACTTCTGGTAAAGTTAGTTTAGACTTTGATTTCC
The DNA here is from genome assembly GCF_019279795.1 of Protopterus annectens. NCBI lineage: Eukaryota > Metazoa > Chordata > Ceratodontiformes > Protopteridae > Protopterus > Protopterus annectens. Next base: position 424,493,146 of record NC_056747.1, on the reverse strand, counting down.
ATTTTTCTAGTAATTGCTTTTTTGGCAGCCATCATAATTAGACTCAACAAGGCCTTACTATGTCTAGGCAGTTCTGATTCTGTATCATAGCTCAAAAATTATTTCCTTAGTACTATTGACAAGAATCAAAACCTGGTCACTTTAAGAAGACCAGCATTGTTATTGAATTTACTGTTTTAATGGAAATGTCTCATCTGACAGGATATTTTTATCTGAGACAGGTTATTTTGATAAAAGTGTAGCCGCGGTGGTGCAGCAGTAGCATTGTCACCTCACAGCAAGAGGTTCCCCCATTCGATTCTCGGCTGGAGCGCCTTCTGTGTGGAGTCTGCATGTCCTTCCCGCAATCGAGTGGCGTTCGAAAGACATGCGTAAATGGGCGTGCCTTCGTTGAAGGTTGGGTGTCGAGCTGGCACCTCTGCACCGTAAAAATCTATTGCCAATCATTAGTGGACCGGAGTTCCGCTGTGGCGACCCCTAACCGGGAAAACCCAAAAGAAGAACAGTAACTTGTGATAAAAGTGTGTTGCTTTTATACTATTTGTGTTCTCTTTTGAGAAAGTAAATGTGTTAATGCTTGTACTTTTCTTGACAACTTACCTTCCAACTCGCTCCTTCAACGTGCTCTTACCAGGAGAAAAATGAATTCCTAGGTATTTTGGGAGAATAATCCATTGTTTGGGCAATCACTTTTGAGATTTATTGGACTGGTATGGGAAAGTGTGTCTGTGCATAGTTCTTATGAACAGTTAGTGACAATTTACCTTTCAGCTGCACTTAAACCGGTGAACAGATATGTCTGTCAACAGGAACATGGAAACACTTACTTCCTTTGGTTCCTTCGCTTGTTGTACCTAAGAAGAAGAAAACTGTTAGGGAATCCTTATTGTCAGTGTTGACTCAGTCAGTGCCTCAGCCACTGGTAAGTGACTGTAGTGGCCATGACTTGTTTTTCAGATCACTCACTAAATTCCCCAGGACTCTGTGGTGTAGCCGTATACCCACCGTGATCCGGGGCTTAGACGCATCTTCTGTAGATGTTCATCGTGCATACAGCTGCAGTCATAACAGATGGGTTCTCCTGCCGTCAGGCGGGTCCTCGGTCGGCCGAATTCCAAAGTCTAGGTCCGGCGTCGGTTGTCGTCGCTTCTTCCCTGATGTCAGTGCGACAGGGGTATAAAGGAACCAGCCGACACCATTTTCTTCAGTCTTTCTTGCCGCGCGGTGCCCGAAGCAGAAGCAGTTCGCAAGTGCTGGTCGGCCAGCTCCTGAGATTATGAAAATTTGGAAACCGAAGTCGTCTTAAAAGCTAAGTACTCCGTTGGAAACTTTTCTTGCCTCAGACCGATGTCAGACAAAGTTAATAATTGTATTTCTTGTGGGAAGCAAATACCGCATAAAGATTTCCATTCCCTCTGTATACCTTGTTTAGGCCCAGACCACGACGTCTCGGTCTGTCGCTTTTGTGCTACATTCAACAAACGCACTATTAAGCATCGGGCGGAGTTCGCCCAGCATTATTTTGGGAAAGCATTTAACTATATTATGTCGTCGGATACTCCGACTCCAGTTTTGTCTAAAAAACGCAAAGACAAGGACCGACACATGAGGTCCATGGCCTCTACCGACACCACGCCAAAGCCGACTACACGTGGTCCGGTTCTCAGCGAGGCGCCTATGCAGCCCCTGACTACCGACGACACTTCTTTGATGGTGTCTCCTGTGCCCGAGGTCGCAGGCTCCTCGGCCCACACCCCGACTACAGATACTGAAGCCACTCTTGGCGTTGAAACTCAGAATGTGGACAGGTCCACCTCCACTCAAGGTGTCTTCCGACCTTCCTCTTCTTTCTCCATCAAGGCTTTATCTAAGTCTAAAGCAACCATGCACTCTAAGAGACCAGCTACACAGGGCCCATCTCCAGGCCCCATGCCTAAGAAACAGATGCTTAAAATGGCTGAGGATTTAATTACTCTTATCAGAGGTTCTCAGCCCCCACCGGACAAAAGGCCCAGAGTGGAGGAAGATTCCCCCTCCTCTGATCAGGGCTCCATTATTTCAGAGCACTCTGATGATCAGGAACATTCTTACTCCCCTTTTGAAGACTCTGATGCGGAGGAGTCCATCCCTTCTGTATCCCCCCCTGAGGATTACTCATTTGGGGAAACTTTGCATACCTTAAGGGAACACTTCCACTGGGAAGGCCAAGATTATTCAGAGTCCAAGAAAAGGCTTAGGGAATTTCTCTTGCTACCTCAGCACAGGCCTCTGGCTATACCTCCTGTCTTGGACATCCTAGATGATGTTTACTCGGAGGCCTGCCTTAACCCGGACTCTCTACTTCCAGCTCCAGTTAAGCCTGACAGGTACTATAGGGTTCCTGACTCACACCAATTTCTATACAAAAGCCATGCTGCTGACCCAGAAACCATCTCACAGGGCCCCAAGGGAGTTAAGGCCTCCATTGCTAAAAATCCATTACCTTCCGAGAGATTCCAGATCTTTAGAAAGGTGGGGAAAAAAGGTATATACCTTGGCTACCTTAACCATGAGGGCCTTAAACTGTCAGTTTCATATGCTAAAATACCAACAGTTTTTGTTATCACAATTGAAAAGTAAAATGTCACAACCTGAACAACCAGACTTGAAGGAGTTGCAGGATTTGATGCATAGTGCAGAACAAGTGGGTAAGCATACCTTACAATGTGGTTTTGATGCTCTAGAGGCCTCATGTAGAGCTGCTGTTACAGGATCAGTCATACGTAGGCATGCCTGGATCAAGGAACAAGCCTTGCCTGATCATGTCAAAGCTAAATTACTAGACGCCCCTCTTCAAAAGGATGTACTATTTGGTGCTAATGCTGAGGAGGTATTAAGGAAAATGGAGGAAAAGGCTAAATCAATGCAAACTGTGAAAGATTTTCTACAGGTACAACCTCCACATTTTAGTAGAAATTGGCCTTTCAAAAACTGGTCCTTTCCTGCCATGGACAGACCCCAAAGAGGCAGATACAGGCGCCCGAGGGGCAGAGGACAATCCCAAGGATCGTTTAGAGGCAGACAATGGCAAGCTCCTACACAAAGAGGTGGTGAGGATAACTCGCAATCTTTCAGAAAGCAAACCCAATGACTTTCCCCTTTGCATGCCAACCAAGTCTCAAATGGCAGCCCCCTTAGGAGGAAAGCTGGCATTATTTTCAAAAAAATTGGCATATTGTCACAAAGGACAAATGGATCCTGGACATTATAAACAGAGGCTACAAATTCCATTTTCACACCCTTCCAAAATGAGAGGCATGCCAAACCTGCCACACAATCAAAGGGCAGAGGCACAAAGGCAAATTACAGATCTCATAAACATGAAAGCTATTCAAGAGGTACCTACGCACGAACAAGGTCAAGGTTTTTATTCCAGGCTATTTCTGGTACCAAGGAAGGGAAAAGATTGGAGACCTATTTTGGACCTATCCATCCTAAACACATTTCTACTGTACCAAAATTCAAGATGCTCACTCTACAGCAACTTCTTCCCATGCTGGGCAAGGAGTCTTGGCTGGTAACATTGGACCTCAAGGAGGCATACCTGCATGTCCCAATCAGACAAAATTGCAGAAGGTACCTCAGATTTCTTGCAGGTTCAACCCATTATCAATTCTCTGCATTGCCCTTTGGCTTATCTACTGTGCCCAGAGTATTCACGAAATGCCTGGCATCAGTAATTGCCTACTGCAGACTTCAAGGGATACAAATATACCCCTATTTGGATGACTGCCTGATCCAAGCGGACAGCAAGCACATTCTTCTGAAAAATCTGGCTTATGTAATAATATTGTTGAACTCTCTGGGATGCACAGTCAACAAAAAGAAATCAAGGCTAATACCCTCTCAGAAGATAATTTTCCTGGGTGCCAATTTAGACACAAACACCCATATGGCCTACCTCACGCCAGAGAAGCAGGGGCAACTAATTCAATACTTCAGAACGCTAGCAAATTGCACCAGGCTGACTGCAAGGAAAATCCTGCAGGCTCTGGGATTCATGGCATCTTGCATCTTACTAATCCCATGTGCAATGCTGCATATGAGGAAACTACAATGGTACCTGAAAAACATATGGTCTCAACACAGCCACAGTTTGGAAACAATAATACCACTAATTCCATGTCTGCAAAAGGAATTTCTGTGGTGGGCTCAAGCATGTCAAACAAACACAGTTCTTCCATTCAGCAAGCCTCAAGCAAATCAAGTCATCACAACCGACGCCTCGGACTACGCCTGGGGGGTGCACATGACAGATCGGTGCATTCAGGGCAAATGGTCCCAAAAAGAAAAGCACCTTCACATCAATCAAAAGGAAATGCTAGCAGTAATAAATGCTATTATAGCTTTCAAGGACCTTCTACAACCAGGTCAACTATTGATAAGAACGGACAACACCACAGTTATGTGGTACATAAACAAACAGGGGGGGAACACATTCTTACCCCCCTATGCAGACTGGCCATGTCACTTTGGAACATGGCCATGGACTTACAAATGGAACTACAAGCACAGTACTTGCCAGGCAAGGAAAACACGCTGGCAGACAACCTAAGCAGGAATATGACAGATCCACACGAATGGAAATTGCATCCAAAAGTTTACAGAAATAATCCAAGAATGGGGAAGGCCAGACATAGATCTCTTTGCCTCCCACAAAAATCATCAATTGACAAAATTCTGCTCAAGGATTTTCCATCCAAAGGCCTGGAGAGTGGACGCTCTCTCTTTCAGTTGGACATCAATGACAGTTTATGCCTTCCCACCTCTTCCTCTGCTGCCCAAAGTTCTATTGAAAACCAGAGCAGACAGACCAAAGATGATTCTCATTGCTCCGGACTGGCCAAGGCAACACTGGTACCCACTCCTGAGGAGCCTGACGTATTCCCCTTCATGGACCCTGCCTCTAATGCCTCTTCTTCTGACTCAGCACAGCTTCAAAACTCTTCACAGCCAGCTAAAAACACTCAATCTAGCTGCATGGAAGATTCCTTAGCATCACAACAGGCCCTACTCTCCAAGGAGGTGCAGGATGTCATTTTGGAGGCCAGAAGGCCATCAACTAGAAAAGCTTACTCCGCAAAATGGAAACGGTTTTGTTTCTGGAATGAGAAAAAGGGCCAGGATCCTGGAAAACTGAATTTACCTCAAATACTACAATATTTGGCTGAGCTGCTAAGCAGTGGACTTTCATTCTCCTCCATCAAAATCCATGCTTCAGCCATTTCTGCAGAATACAACACTGATCCACCTTTATTCTCTCACCCTCTCTTAAGACAGTTCCTCAGAGAGGCTAAGAATTTAAGACCTCCAAGGAAACAACCAATACCTGCTTGGGATCTTAATTTCATTCTGGAAAAACTGACCTTGCCTCCCTTTGAGCCAGCTGTCTCATCAGATTTGCAATATTTGACCTGGAAAACAGCTTTCCTTCTGGCTATCACCTCAGCTCGTAGAGTTTCAGAACTACAGGCTCTCATGGCTGTCCAGCCTTTTATCATCTTCCATCAGGATAGAGTTTCCTTACGAACCAACCCGTCCTTTATGCCTAAAGTGGTATCCAGGGTAGCTTTAAATCAGGCCATACATTTACCTACTTTTTATCCTAATCCTCAAAACAAAGGGGAGAGATTACTACATTCCTTGGACATCCACAGACAACTGCGTTGTTATTTGGACAGAACAAAGCTTTTCAGAAAATCAGAACAGCTCTTTCTGTCCTATGTGGTAGGAGCTCAAGGAAAGCCAATTTCCAAACAGACAATCTCAAAATGGATAGCCCACTGCATATGCTTTTGCTATTCCTTTCATGGCAAAACTGTACCTACAGGCATTAGAACTCATTCCACCAGGGCCACAGCCACCTCTGCAGCTTTCCTCAGAGGAGTTCCTACCAAGGATATTTTGGAAGCAGCCACTTGGAGTTCTGTGCATACCTTCTCCAAGCACTACAACCTACCATTATACTCCAAATTTAGAGCAGGCTTTGCCACTGCAGTCTTACAGGGCATTTTGGCTCCTCCTAGTTCCACCTAGTACCTACCACCCCTTTCTTAGCTTTGGGATTCTACCTATCTGTTATGACTGCAGCTGTATGCACGATGAACATAGCACAGTTTTGTACTTACCATAAATGTAGATGTTCGAGTGCTAATACAGCTGCAGTCCAGGTTTCCCTCCCTCCTTCCCCTCTTGGGACAGGCCTATTGGCTAACACCTCCTCATACAACCTGATTGGGGTATTCATTTATGGTGTATTTGCTTGCAACTACTGTATTTTGATTATATTGCATTGCTTTATTACACAAATTTATGTATTGCCTTCCTTCTGGGGGCACCTGACATCTGGGGCAAGAAAAACTGAAGAAAATGGTGTCGGCTGGTTCCTTTATACCCCTGTCGCACTGACGTCAGGGAAGAAGCGACGACAACCGACGCCGGACCTAGACTTTGGAATTGTGCCGACCGAGGACCTGCCTGACGGCAGGAGAACCCATCTGTTATGACTGCAGCTGTATTAGCACTCGAACATCTACATTTATGGTAGGTACAAAACTGTACTTTGTTTATTGTCCATTCTGAGTATGGGAGAGACACTTTCTTTGGGCTTGAGAGTTTCACAGGGAAGTTCTTCCCAAGGTGGTTGAGGTAAGGGTCGTGTTTATCATATTGAAGTGCCATCTTTAAGTTGCCCTCCTCCTTGGGATATCTCTATGAAAAAGAAACAACAAACAGACACAAGTCTTCTGAAAACAGTAGTTCAGGAGATAGATGAATGAATTGTGTTGGCTAAAGGGTTATTGCAGGCTTTGAATCCAGTGGAACAGCACAGAGACTTGACTAAAAACATAGCTCTACAATACCGGAGGATCCTGATCCTGATAAAGACAGGAATAGGGCTTCTTCTGCATTTTCTTCACATGTTCCTAATTCTGAATCTGAGGAAATGAATTCCTCACTTTCTGCTGTAAGAGGAAGAGGACTTTTCTTTTGCTGAGACTGCATCTAGGATGAGTAATTTATTTCATTGGAAGCAGATGGATGTTGCCTACTCTTTAAGGAGATGATATGGCATGTTGCTAGTGGATCACTCTACTCCTGTTCATTATGCCAGCCTTGAAGATGCCTTTGACTTGGCCTGCATTATCCTGATGGTCAGTTTTCAGTCCCTAAAAATGCAGACAGACCTTATAAAATTACTCAGTGTAAGAGGTATTTGTTTTCTCATCTCAGGTCTGACCCAACAAATATTTCTATTTCTTCTCCAACTGCTAACAAGTTTTTGGTCAGTGCTAATCCTTCTCTTTCTGACATGGATGCTAAAGCATTTGACAGGTTTGTGAGGGGAATTTTTTCTTCTTTTTCTTCTACTTAACCTTCAGAATTTTAAACTATCGGGTTCATATGTTAAAGTGGATGCTGGCTTGCGTTGACAGTTTGAGAAATGTTTCTGTCACTTTGCCTTCCGAAGGTAAGTCCTTTTTGAATCCTGTCTTTCTCAAGTGTCTAAACTTAGCTTAAACAGTATGTCTGACTTTGCTGACTATGTCCAGGGCTGCAGGTGCTGCCTAGGTATGTGATCAGAAGTTTTCAGAGGAAGTTACGGCTGAGATTTTGAATTCTCCTTTGAATAAGGAGGTTTCTTTTTGGTCTTTTTCCTACTCAGGTACTCAAACAGTTTAATGAAAAAGGAAATTTGTTTCAAGAGGTTAGTAATATTTTTCAGCCCATTTTTTTTTTCTTAAATCTATTACATCCCCTGTTCCCTTTGTAAAAGCAAAACAAGCAGACCCAGCAAGCTTCTAATAAGCAGGTCTCTCTCTCTCTCTCGTTTTTTTTTTTTTTTTAAACAGGAAACCTCTTTATTGAATTATCACTTATGACACAGCAGTCATACATTTAAATAAATGAAAACAAACCATATTGGCATATTTTCAGTGTGAACATTATACATCACATGTAATCTTTTGTGCAGTTATTGTCAGTCAAACATTACATAGCTCATACAATTCCTGCTCTCCCTTAAACTTAATTCCTCTTACAAATTATTATTCTGCATACTTTGTTCCTGTTTTTTTCTATGTAATTTGCTCCTACCTTTTTCTAAAGATCCCACTTCCAGCTCTTTTGGTTATCATATTCAGCACTTTCTATTATGGCTGATTTAGACTTTTATTTCCAATTTCTAGTAATTGTTTTTTTGGCAGGCACCATAATTAAACTCAGCAAGGCCTTACTATGTTTTAGCAATTCCGATTCAAATAATTTCCTTAGTGTCAGTAATATGCTCACCCAGTAATTCTGAGAGAGTAGTCTGCAGGAAATTTTTAAAGTCTGCCAAATTATTACACTTTCAAAAAATGTGCTCCCAGTAACCTCTTTCTCCCTCTCACATCTCCTAGTATTTGCAGTCTACCTGAGGAAACTTGCCTGGAGTATAAAAATACCTGTGTAAACACTTCCATGCAAAAATCCTAAAGCTTCTAGACTTTGTTGCATATTTGGTAGCTGTACACATATCCTCTCATTGTTTCTTTGTGAATTGTTTGTCCAATCTCTCTTCCCAATCCTTTCTAACCTCCTCTGATTGATTTCTGTACTGGTAAACAGGTCTGTTATGAAAAAGTGGCAGAAAGTATCAAATAAAATGCATAGATTTTTTTCAGAAAAAGGGATAGTCCTCCACTTCAGAGTGTCTATATCAGCATTCCTGCACCCTTCCTGCTATTTCCTGAAATCTGTCACAGAGACTAGTTCTCAGTCTTTCCCTTTTGGCATCAGATTGTCTCAGACAAATGAGTTCTGTGAGTAGTTCAGGAGGGTTACAAATGGCACTGGGGTGTAGGGTATTCCTCTTCCTCCACCAAACCAAACAGAACTATTCTATCTGGTTCTAAATTATATGCTTTTTATGGGAGGTTATAGAACCCATGCCCCTAAATTAGATGGGAGAAGGAATTCTATACAAGAATGTTTTTGCTGTCAAAGAAGGATGAAGCCTGGAGATCAGTTCTTGGCTTTTCCTTTTTCAGCTCTCTTGTGAAAGTGCCAAAGTTCAAATTATTGACCTTGCCTGTTATCTCTCATTCCTGTTTGGAGTTTTTTTTTTGGTTAACTCTAAACCTGAAAGATGCTTATTACATTCCCATTGCCACATATTTCTGAGTTCTCCTCAGATTTTCTGTGCCTGTGTTACATTACGAGTTCTCTACATTACCCTTTGTGTTATCTCCAGCTCTTAATGGCATTTACAAAGTGTCTAGCTCCAGTGATAGCTCACTGCAGACTGCAGGGCAGTCACATTTTTCTTGCATATCTTTCAGGAGTCCCTTAAATTAGTTATTTTGGAAAGCTGAACATCTGTTTATTTCTTATGGTGGGTCAAAGAAAGGACAACCTTGCTATTGGTTTTTGTCATTTTCACCATGGCAAATCATTTCCAGGCAGAATAAGTATACATTTTACTAGAGCCTAATGGAAAGGGGTGGAGTCCAGAAGCATCCTAGAGGTACCTGCTTGGTCCTTTATCCATACTTTTTACAAAGGATTACAAACTGAATTCCTTCTTATGGTACAGAACAGATTTGACTAGGGCCATTCTCCAGGGTCTTCTGGATTCTAATCATTACTCCTCCCAAGTTTGATAATCTGTGGTAATCTGTCCATGTAGCTAAACATTATTGCACCAGTGAAACTGATGAACATAGTACAGTTGTGTTAGTTGCATTTATCATAACAGTGTATGTTCAAAGCAATCACTGTTGCAGTGGATGCACCCTCCATCCATCCCCTTTTTTCTGTATGTAGTTTTGTGTTACTAAGTTTTCTTTTTTTTCCCCCTCAGGACACTAGGTTCTTCCTCTTTTGGGGGCAAGAATGTCCTGAGGGTATTTGGCATCTGTGAGTGGAGAGGAGCTAGCGATTTCAGAAGGCTGGCTGTTATATCCTTGGCAGGATTTAACCCATATAGCTAAAGACCACTGCAGCAATGAGTACTTTGAACATCTATTGTTATGGTAAATGTAACTTGCACAACATCTGGTCCTCTTTTAGATCCATGGTGAGGTTTACTACAATATACCAAGCAAGTTCTGAGGAAACTAGTGTGATATGGAACATTGTCTTGGGCTTTGACATGATCAGTTACTTCTAACCAAAAGCAGCAAGTTACGATCTAAAATGTTTTTTACCTGTAAAGATGTGCTCCTAGTGTGAACAGCGTTTCTAGGAAATCTGTACTCCACTGTCTGAACCCACTTTACTGTCTTTCACAAGGATTGCCAGTTCTATCTAAAATTAATTGTAACTGTTTCTCACCATACTTTGACTGAAAGTAGTTTGTGGTCATTACAACCTACCTTGTTCAGTCAGAACCAAAACGTAACATACATTCTATACTTTAGAAGTCAGACATGTTCTCTGGCTCTATACAGAGAAAACTAAAAGTTAAAAAGTAGGGTAGTAGTTTTCATCTTTAAGTCTCTTGTGTCCAGATCATTGTTGCCTGTGTTTATCACTGTTATATTACGGCATAACTGAAGTTAGGTGCGGTGCATATATTCCACAAGGGCAAAATGAGTTCCAGTGCTGACATTTGAGTACATTGCATAGTTCATTGAAGCAATGTGAACTTGATGTCCATTCTAGTCTCTCTCTCCTGTGTCAGGTTTTCACATAAAGATGTACTCTTTATCAGGAACCTGTGACCTCCTTCATAGTGTTTGCTTCAGGTTTTGTACTGAAGTGTAAATACTGGATGCTGGGAAAATGATCCAGGAAGATGTTAAAATGTCACACTTGCTGGATTTTTCCAGTCTTGGGTAAAATTTGTCTTCCTTTTCTTACATTTGTAAGTAACAAAAATGCATAGTGCTGCAGCTGGATAGCAATCCTAGGATAGTAAAATTCAGTACAGATTAATACAACATTTGAAGATTGAAATAGGAGAAACACTTACTTATGCACATTCTACACAATGTGTAGTGATGTTGGAAACTGTTGGGAAGGATAACGGCAGCAGAAGAAAGCAAGCCTGTCTTATAACTCTCACTTGAAATACTAAGTCGGAGGACTTTTAACTGAAGAAAGATAAAAGGATATGTTGGGACACTGTATCAAAGGATAAAGAGATGATCCGTGGCCACTGGGATGGGATTCCTGTGAAATGCATTAATACATTAAATATGGAATAAATAATTGGTATGTCAGTGGCCTTTCATTTCCTGAGATGCTAAGTAAACACTGGCAAGCTGCAGAGAATGAGTGACAGTTTAAGTGCACAAATGAAAACTGTTAGTGGAAGATGCTGTATAGTTATGGTGAGGATAAACTGTGGGAGCTTTGTGGAGCCATCATGTAGTAGCACTGGGGAAGCATTGGTATGGTATTTTCCACTACTGTACCCGCGCTAAGTTTGTGAAAAGCATTTTCTCTAGAAACATGGCAGCTGAGGTTCCTGGTCTACAGATGATTTTGCTGTAAGCTTGGGACTGGCAAAGGTTTTTTTGTGACTTAGTCCTTTTGTGCTGCCTAAGATAACATTAGGAGGTATAAAACTTGAAGATGATGGAATCGCCTATATAAATTATTTGAGAATGCAGACTTAAGTAAAGCTAAACTAACCATTGTAGAGGTGGCCCAGTCTTGTTTAGGGAGTAGTTGGATACTCTGACCATTCGAAATTTCTTCAGTCATTGAGGTAGTCATTTTTGATGGGGTAACTACAGCTATGTTAAAGGGGCTCATTTGGACTGCCTTTGAGTTTGAGTGGATTTAGTTTGTCACACCCTGTTCCAGTCTGGGTCAGAGAGAACCAAAAATGGTTGACAGGCAGAACAGCTAAGCAGTGGGCATCAGCAGAAGTGCAAGTTTTTACTGATTCTTGTGCGGCTTATCTTATCCCTAACAGTGTAAATGTCTTCAGCAGGAAGTATCTCACTGGTAGTAACAAGATGTAGAAAAATTTAAAACTTATATGGGGAGTGGAGATAGTTAATTCTGGTTAGCCTGGTCATTTCTGTTTCATAACAGCAGACATTGTAGTGGTATATGGTAGGGTCAGCCCTCCAAAGTTTGATATTCAGTTCTCACTAATTATGTTAATCTGTTTTATCCTTTCTGCTAGTCCCAAGTGCCCCACCTCGTAAAGTTGAGGTGGAGGTTATGAATTCTACAGCCATTAAGGTGTTATGGCGGTCTCCAGTTCCAAACAAACAGCATGGACAGATCCGTGGGTACCAGGTTCATTATGTCAAGATGGAAAATGGAGAAGCTTTGGGACTGCCCCACATCAAAGATGTTATGCTGGCTGATGCCCAGGTAAGCATGCATTGATGGTAGAGAAGTCAGTGTTCTGTGCAGACTGCTTTTCATAGCAATGCATTCCAATCTTTCTTCTCAACATCAAAGTTTTACATTACTACACATTGGTACGAATAGATTCTTGTCTAGAAACTTGATGACTGCTTGGCAGATTGTGTGTTGTCATTGTATATTCAAACTTTTTATGTATAGAATGTTCACATGTCATTCCAGAGGCATCCAAAATAAGATTACTAAATGTTCTCTTGTCCCTTTTCTTAGCTTTTGACATTATCAAGATGTTTCTTATAGCAGACATATACTAATAGTGTCCCTAGCTCTCTTCAGATCATTTGTCATGCTTTCTTTTTCTCTTTCTTCTGCCTTCCTCTTCTCTCCCTGTCTGGATAGTGGGAGACAGATGATACAGCTGAATATGTAAGTAAACACTTCTGTCTGCTGCTTGTTACTGCATTTGAAGAGTGTTGTGTGAAGTTGCTGTGTAATTGTATAGACATGTCAACTGATGTAGCATGCTGCTAATTTTTCATAAGTTTAGCTGATGATTTAGAACAATGTGATTGCATCAGTGTAGCATGGGCATTTTTCTTTTTCCTTTACTGAATGTGGAAGTTTACCATCTGTAGGTGCATGTTGTATTTCTCATTTCCTAGGCATTCTGACACCAGTAACAGCTGCCCTATATAAATGTTTATGCAGCATCTCTTTACTGTGTGTGTTATACTAGTACCCTAGACAGATTCATCCTTTAGTCATTATTATTGACATTTTTACTTCCTTGCACCTTTGGAATATCTGCTAAATCAAAGACCCATGTAGCTGACTTGAAGCCTTTGGAAGCTGTTCCGTCTAGAAGCCTTCGAACACAGCAGTCTACATACATCAGTATGCAAAGGTTGTTAGATAATTTTGTTAGTCTTCTGTGTCTGAACTAATGGCTGCATTTTTATTAGATTGTTGCTGGTGCCATCTCAAAGGCATGGACATTGTCTGCATAAATTAGTCCTGAGACCGAATGATAACTTTACGTATGTCAGTGGGGGAAGCAGGTTAATTTGGTTTGTGTCTGTTACTTAGAAATGTCTGATTATATGTATCCACTTTCTGTTTCTTCTTCATTTGCAGGAAATGATTATCACTGGGCTTCAGCCAGAGACTGCATACTCTGTTACAGTTGCAGCATATACTACTAAAGGAGATGGAGCTCGCAGCAGGCCTAAGGTGGTGACAACCAAAGGTTCAGGTATGTGGGACAAAAGTCTAATGTGCAGGCCCGTGTTTCCACCAGTGACTGTACACAATCTGTATCCATGCCATCACGTTCATTCATATGTATGCACAGGCATCATATGTATCAGCATGTGTATGTTAGGTACATACATTAGCAAAAGTATCGTTCTTTTGCACTTGGGCACTCTTCAGTTATTTTAATATATTACTTAAGTTAATTTGCTTAATGTTGGAGTGAGTGCATGACCAGAAATGAAAACTTTCATGTATATTCAGTTTTTAAGCGAAATGTTAAAGAAATCATGAAAAATCTTAATGGAATGGAAAAAAAATAGCCTGTAAGTAGTGTATTAATAAACAGAGTAGCTGCTAGATTCTTAAGCTTCAGGTGAGAGAGGGAGTAGAGGTAGTCTGACAGTAACCCCCCCAAAAAAAAATATAAAAAACTTTGAAAGTTGCATGAAAAGACTTTGTTTTCTTTGGGATGCCTTTCTTTGAGTTGCCATTGAACAGATTGTCCAAAATCTGGTAGCAAGCTGGGAAGGTGAAGGAAGAAAAAAATGTTAATAGAGAAATGGGCAAGGTTCAAGGGTTAAAGTAGAATGACTTGAACGGCTATGTTGATTAATATGATGTTAAATTGCTTCTGCCATATGTGAGGAAGAGCTTGACAATTTATTTAGGAAATAATATTCAAATCTCTTTAGGGAAGGCATCGTTATGAAAATTTGGATGTATTTTACCATTTCATGTGCAAGAGAAGAATGTGAAAAAAAAAAGAGCTTTGACAGCATTGTGCATACATACCTATTTTATTGGCCATCTTATGTGACATAAGGAGACTTCTACTTATTGGAAATTAATTAAGCTGAACAGTATCAATAAATGAAAAACTTCAAAGTTGAAATATCTGTAATTACTAATCAAACAGTGTGTTGCAACTTGCAGTTTAAGTATGCCACATTTGTGCTGCAGCCTGACGTAAGAATCTAATAGATTTGGGAATTGCTCCTTTACATATATGCCGTAAAGCCATAATGTTTGCTGTAGAAAGCAGATAACACATATTTGCTGTACTCAGACTCCTGCAGACCTGTAGTACTTTATAAGCAATAGTATGTTTTTTTCGCTAACTGCAGTCAACTATATGTTCTAACTTTATTCATAAGGTGCTGTATTATTGTAACTATAAAGTAAATATATTACTTCAGTTCTGAAAAAAACAACTCAGATTTTTGGTCACGCAGAGTACTTTGCTACTATGTGTGCAGTCCTGCCCAATACTTCCCATGTTATAATTCTATGAAGGTGTGACCATGTAGACAAAATGGGCAGATGAGAGAAAAGAACAAGATAGCAATACTTTCAGTGCCGACAGCTTGTTTTACAGAATAAACTGCAATTTCATTATCAACAATATAGCTGATAATGAATTACAGTATTATATAATGATGTCTGGAAAGAAGTCAGCTGCCTTTTAAGAAATTTCATGTTCTCTGAGCTAAAGTATTCAATGTACCCTCTCAAGTGATTTCCCTATCTCTGTTTTACAGTAGCGTTTATGTTTTATTTTCTTATAGATGGCTGCTGACAGACTTCAAGTGGAAGTTAATGGATACCTGTGCCCTGTGTTTATGAATTTTGTGCTCTTTTAAACCAAATTTAGTGAAACATTTATTTTTATGGGGGTGTCCTTTCCCACTCGCCTATTGAATGTCTGACTAGTTGCCGCAGTCTTGAGTTCCATTTATCCCCTTAGGACAAGAGCTGGTCTCTGTGTAGCCATCAGTCAGCCATCCATATCCATGTTTTTGTGTAGCAATAATGTCCCCTCTGCTCACTGAGTAAGTAGTTGGGGTGGGGCCATACAGTTGGTGCAGCTGGCAACCTTCACATTCTTCAGTGAATGTATACCCTCAGTCATCCCTGGTTTTGAGTCTTCGGCAGAGATTCATTTACAAGAGATGTGCCTCTGTGAAATGCCCCTCAACCGCTCCGTGGCAAAGATGAGCAGGCAACACCTTTTCACCTCTCCAGCTGGCTTCATCGGTGTATGGGCCACTACCTGTATTGCAGTCATCTGGGTCATAGTCCGGTATCCATCTGTATACGTCACAGAGGCAGCCTTAATGAAACAGTTAATTTAAAGCTATTCCAGTTTTTCATAATAAGGGGAATATTCATAATAAACTGTTTAGTGTTGTGATAAATAAAACTGAAAATAATAGGCTAGAACAAACTGTGTCATGATTTAAATCATTAGAGTGAAGGTATACATGTATGAAATGAAATGCAAGGTTTTGCAAGAAGGTTACATGTTTAGATACACTAGCAGTTTAATTTTGCCCAATGCCCACTAAAGCATGTTGTTTAAGCATAAGGCGTAACAATATTTTAACTGACTTGACTCAGATTTTTGTTCTTTGTTGGTGCTATACATCATTTCAAATTAATGTGTCATTATTAAGTTACAGATGGCTTGTGATTACTGTAAGGGCAATCATTTTGGTGTGCCTGTTAAGATAATAAAGTTAGAATGTCATCATATTGACCAGTAAAGCATTGTTTGTATGTTGAAAGTATCTGCATTTGAAGCTGCTTGTGTTTATCTGTGACAGGTAGGAACACCAATGAAAAGCTGTAAACAAATGTGTTAAAAAGGAACATTTGCTCCATGGTGCAGAGATTACCTGCATGCTAGAGGGGACAATGATGAGAGGGGAAAGGAATGCTGCAGTTATTCTGGCTTGCCCCTCTCATTGGGGAGGTAATGGGGAACATTCTCAGGTGTGCCCAGAACTGCCCACTCTGGTGAAGACCGCAGTTGTTGAGAAAACAGCAGTAGTAAGTTGGCTGTAAAAGAATGTGGGTAAGGAGCGGCAAACTTGACAGTGTGGCAAATCAGTGTAACAAGCAGAACTTACAAATGTTTGATCATGAACTGAACTGATTGAGATCACATTGTTCAGTACGATATTCACATCTAATTTATATGTATATTTAAGGATTACAGTACATGTTTTACTGAATTTCTTTACAAAATGGTATGCAAACGAAGCTATGCAGCAGAATTCAAGTAAATGACATAAGGTCAGATTCACTGAGAAGTAAATATCAAGCATCACTCTTGAGGTCATTTAATGAAGTTAAGAAGTTTGTTGATGTCAGATTGCTATTTGGTGTTCCTGTGTATATGTATTACTGCCAAATTATTTTGCTGATTTTGTCCTACTGTTGACAGATCATTTCCAGCTTCTCTGAACAGCTTAGTTATCACTTTACAGTAGACATTGTAGAAATTAGCTACAAATAGGTGCAAACCACTGAGCAGAGAAGAAGTTATCAGGGACCTGGGGGACCCAGGATAGTAGTCTGTGTCATCTCGACACACCCATAGCCAAAGTAGTTAGGGAAGACCTTCTACATTGCCCACCTATTCATGAAGGATTCTCATCTAGATCAAGGGAGGTCATAGTCTCCCTATACTCATTGAACCTAAATAAGTGTGCAGACAAATGTGCTGCATTTCACTGAAATGCCATCAATAAACACCTGGAAAGGAATTAATAACAAGAGAAAAAGGGTCTGGGAACAGTCTAATGAAAAGATATAAAGGTAAGCAAATGATATGAGGAAGCGGAAAGGAGGGCTAGTGGAATGGTGGGAGTTCATGGGATGAAGTGTTAACAATAGAAAGCAAGAAGTCAGTGCCCCTGTTTGGAGATCATAGGCAAAACCCTCCTAGTGTAGTTGTGCACATCTTTGGAGAAATAATCAGCATAATGGCGTACAGGAAAAGAGACAACATAGAGGTAAAGCACATATTGTACGTGATCCCAGTCAGAGAGACTAAAACAGCTTAACATGTACAGCCTTTAAGAACACAGGCAATAGGAGACTGTCAAAGACGTGACCAATTTTTTTAAGTACTTCAGGTGAATCCTTGGTATCTGATTAAGAACACTCTTTCTAAACAAGAGATATATGAGAGCATGATGACACAATCTGAACACATCAGGTGGGTAGCATGGAGAAATACAAGTAATTAGTATTTTTCAATTTACCCCTTAACAGTCCAGATTTCTGCAGAATGCCCCTGATTTGCCTCGCATGTTTGCCTAGTCCCTTGTAAAAGTTTTGATATTCTGGGAAATCACTCAGGATTGTAGTCAGTGAATAACACCAGATCTAAGAATTTCATTTTTCTTATTGTTTTAAAAATGCATGTTGAGGTAAAACCTGTTCTTTTAACTTTTTATGCGATTTAAAGTAGTATTTTAAAGTTTCCCCTAATTTTGGCCTTTTGAATTTTGAGAAAATAAATTCAGAGAGATGTTTCTCAGAAAGGGTAACAGATGATTGAAGTAGCCTTTCTGAAGAAACGGTGACAGCGTTCATGAAAGGATGTGTGAGGCTTAAGAAACTGTTACAAAGACTTGGGGGATGTGGATAAGCTATTACATAAGTAGAATTTGTATCTTTTTCCAAAGTGATTTGCAAATACAGTTGGTCATGTAGTCCTTACCTGCCATAAAGAATGTGTGATTCTAAGCTGGCCTCATGGCATAGTGGTTTTGGCCCTGACCATGTATCAAATGATTCCATTTAAACTAGTGTCCTGGGGATGGAAGTAAGCAGCTGAGACTGATTTGCCCTTAACAATTAGAGGGTTACAGTGGAAATCCTCCTGCAGAAACTCTACCTGGATGAAGGAATAGAACTGCATTCCCACACGGGCATGGGGCAGAGCCCTGAAAATAAATCCATATACTGAGAGTTTATGGAATCATGCACTAGCAGCCAAACTGACAGTGGTACGGTTGTTTACAGTATCAGGAAATAATCTCCTAACCTACCACCCTAGCTGATGGTTACAATCCCAAGCTCATGCTTTTCCTCAAGGCATCTTTTGATGCCATGATTGGTGAAGAACATGTGTACTACTTTATTGGGGAGGGAGGGGCCAAAAGGTATAATTTTTTTTCTGTGTTTCTTTGGCAATGTTGTTGTTGTGTCTTTCAGCTTTTCCCTGTTAGAGATTGCCACAGCGGAACTCCAGTCTGCTAATGATTGGCAGTAGATTTTTATGTGCCGAGTTGCCGGCCCTGACGCACAACCTTCAATGAAGGTACACCCATTCACGCATGTCTCCACACAGAAGATGCTCTAGCTGAGAATCAAACAGGACAATGTCTTACTGTGAGGCGACAACGCTACTGCAGCACCACCAATTAAATGTTTAATACCCTGTTTTTTTAATTTTCTGGACTCCTGATGCCAAACACTTTTTACGTTTTTACCAGTGCTGCAGTGGGTACAAGACTCTCGAAGTCCCTTAATGCATATGACAATTTCAGGGTTCTAGCGTATTTGTAAAGGTATGTCTTTTGGTAGGTGGATGGTTCTCAGTTCCCTGACAGCACTGGCCTGGATTTCATAGTGTCCAAAGTTGGGGTGTTTCAAAATAAGATTTTGAAACATCCCAGTTTTGACTTGTTTATGGGAGAAAGGAGGACATTTTGACAAATATTACAATAACTCTATGTATTACTACTACAATTACAACTACAGCAAAACTGTTTCAGTATTGTTGCAGCTTATGGAAGTATTTCATGGAAAATGTCATTCTCTTTAGGGAAAGCCACTATATTTCCTATTGAACTATTCTCACAAAATTTCAGTATATGTTTTTAACATTTCACATTGCAGAGCTAGCCTGTCCCTGTTTGTCATCATCTTATCCACCTATTATGGTTTTAGGGTATTGTGCATCAGGTCTATATGATATAGTCGATGTTTCAAAACTTTGAACCTCACATGAGCGAAGTTCAAAACATCTGAGCAGGGGGGCAAGCCCCCTGCACCCCCCCCACACCTCCCTACTTAAATATGCCAACTCCGAGAATGCACTTCATTGCAGAAAGGGAAAATTTCCAATTCTGCTCGTGAAAAGCCATTGACTTTCACTTTCAACCTTTCCGACGTTCGATCATATGATATCGACCATCTATGATTCGAACATCGGAACGGTCACTCATCTAATATAGACCCATGTGCATCTATTGGCTATAGCCACATTGCCAGGGCTGATGTGAATTGTTCTGAAGGTAGTATTTAGATGGTTTATTTCTAAAAAAAAAAAAAAAAAAACTAATTGTAAACCATGTCTGTGAATAATTCCACAGATGCAGTCTTGTAGTAGATAGAATTCAAAGCATACTTCTCAACCTCTTAGCATAAGAAATCTGGACAAAGTCTAAAATAATGGGGGGGACAAAGGGTCAAAAAATAGGGACAGATTTTAAATATTGCCCTTCTAAACTTAGAAAGTTGCTAAAATAACAGGTTTTCTGTTAGAACGCATTTTCTGAAAGATATTAAGTGTGAAATTCAAATGTGTGTCATTATTTAGTGACTAGTTCTCAGTGATATGCCAGAGAACAAGAAATTGTTTAAGGAACAGGCAAAAAATCCAGACAGTTGAGAGGTATGATTTAAAGCTAACACAGGTGGACTTTGAATTTTTTACATTAACCTCTTCTGAGTTTTCACGATTTTAACAGTGACCTTCAATATGAAAATTGTGCTGAACAGTTGGAGCTGTTTTTAACTCACTACATTTGGTGCCAGAGTTAAGTTCTATCTGGCATTTCACTGTTACAGAGCAAATAAGGAACATTAACTTAATATTACAGATTACAGAGGAAATGAAGAACATTAACTTAATATTATAAATCCTTACTGTCCATATGATGACTGTTGATTCTCATGTCAAAATTTTGCAGTAGACTGTAGGAGTTTTTCTTATTGCATGAATGAGTAATCTAGTCATCGAAGCACAGTCATGACAGCTGAGAATACGCTGTGTGGCATTGTATGCAGGAAGGTGTTTTCAGTGCACAGTTAATATATATGTTTCTTCTTCCATAACTCTTGCTTTTATAGCTCAGTGAATGCTGACACAGTTGTTTGCACTGTAACATCTTGAAATAGTACTGCAGCATATGTGGCCTTAATAAGATAAAGTTACTTAGTGAGACTTGTGTGCAGTGCATAAGGCTAATGTAACCAGAAAACTTGACGTATAAAAAAACTGTAGGAAAACAGGGGAAATAAAAATAAATATAGGTATGGCCTATTTTATTTTTGGAAAACTCACTCAGAGACTTGGTCAAATTTGTTTTGTTGAATGTCGCACTAGTTGGCTAATCAACATGGTAAATTCCATTTTGCCAAACAGTGTCAAAGTGAAAGGTGGAACAGTTTTATTTTGCATAAAGACTATGATTTGTTATGTACCTGCTTTCTGCAATCTAGGGTTTGGGTCCCTTAGTGTCCATTTACCTATCGTGTGACTCCGAGTAATTTCTTTGACTCAACAGTGATCATGGGCTAAGTCTGAAAAAGGTCTTGTGTGGATCAGTGCTGTACCCTAGTTTTATATAAAGATTGAACTGTTCCCCTTACTCCATGATAGTGCAGTCTTTGAGTTGGTATATATGAATAGCAGGAGGTGTGGGGGATATTGTCCCTTACATGAAGGGTTCAAGGGGGTTTGTCCTCTGAAAAAATTGCTTATTTTCAGTTCCTAGCCCATCGATGTTAACGTTACAATTCGGGATGTGAGTATCTTAACTTGTTGACTTGCTGGCAGGCTGCTCCTGTCCGTAAATAAAAACGATGAGCTTATTCTCAACAAGGTGGCTATTTAAAAATTGATCAGATCCAGAAATATTTCCTGCTGTAGTTTTATTCCTTTGAAGTAGGTTGCATATGTAGTGTACTGGAGACCGGAAAAGGGCAACACACCTTATAGAGAGGTCAGTATTCTGTTGGTTGGAATGATGATGTGATAAGTGAAGTGTGCATTAAGGCTTGATAAGAAGATGTTTTGTGCCATAACCTCATGCCTGGATGACCAGTAAGGCACAAGGCCAAGGTCCCTTTTGCATCTAGGTGTATGGTTATAAACACAACTAACCTACACCTTCAACTACCTTAGTGCTGTTATAAAATTGATATATTTTCTGTTCCGGATTTGTGAAATTGTTTATAAGGTACGTATTGGGTTTTTCATAAACTTTGGACTCAGCTGGATAAATGCATTCATGCACTGTGTTCAGTACACCATCACTCATTTCCTTGATTCATAAATATGCTGATGTGTTGCTCAGTTCTGTATGCTGAGCAACATGTCAGCAGGGAAGGTGGCTACAACTGTAGGCTGGTAGTTTTGGTCGCATAGCTTATGTAGTGGCTACAGACAAAACACAGTTGCTGTAGTGTTTGAATCCTGCACAATCCTGGGGCTTTCATTTGCATGTGAGCTTTATGTGCAGAGGACTATGGTTACCATGCCCAGTGGGATAAGACTATGCAATGTTTTACCCCATCGTGTAGCAGTCTCTATGAATGATACAAAGCTTTGGTATGCCATTCTAATGCATTCCAACCCAACTCCATGTGGCTTGGTTCACGAATCCTGACTTTTCTTAGTACTTAAAGAATGACCCACTTTCTGTTATAATTAAGAAGCAGAGATATGCAAAAAAAGTTTCTTTTAAAACTTTGTAATGTAAATTCTCATACTTACTTGAATAACAGGTTTTCTGTAACTTGTAAGTATTTACAAAGTATTAATGCACAGCATTGTACTGTAATTAACAGAGATCTAAGATATATGTATATTTAATTAAAAAGATAAAAAGGAGCGTTTTGCTTCCACTTTCTGCTAGGTGAGTTCAGAAACAAGCCAAAAAAACACTGCAGAGTGGCACAATAATGTGTGAAATTTCAGGATTAGGTAAATATGTTGTGCTTAACTTGTCAGTACAGAGACTAAGTGGAGTAGTTAGTCTGTGCAGTACAACAGGTGATGCGGTTTGTGGTGTGTGCATGTTAGAAATACTTTATTATATGCTCTTTGTTTATGTTTCAGCAAATGGTCCAGTTGTCTAAAGTGATGTCAATTTATAGCACTCTGCTTAATTGTGATACTAAGCTATTCATACAGACCACATATGGTGAGATGTACTGCTGCAGAAGCTGTGTGTTTAACTGTAAACTCCTGTAAAAGGGACACTGTATCTTGTGTGTCTGTATAGAGTAGGGGAAGAGTCAGTTTTTTTCCTGCTGCAATGATGGTTTACTCCATGAAACTGTAATACTTGTAATAGCACAAGTTTATAGCAGAATTTTGTTATATTTACTTAGGTAATAAACAAGGTATACTTGAAGGCTGTTTTTAAGATTGTATTGAGTGTAAGTTTAGATGTATGTCTTTTTACTTTGATATGCGAAAGTTTGGACGGGCCTTGTCCTTTACACACCAGGGTGAATAGTATGCTGAGATTTCTAACTAGTATACTGGTGAGCTCAAAAACTTGCTGGAGTTATGGCAAGAGATTGTCTGCATTGGTATTAGTTTATTATTACAAAAGCATTAATTCTTTTTTGGATTGAGAGGAAGTAAGCAAAATGCATGGGTGGTATACCATTGTAATGTGAGCATCTTTTTGGGCATGTTAATGTGAGACTTTCGGAAGCCATGGTCAGTGTTACACTGATTATTTTGCATTGCTGTTACTGTTTTGATATTACTGTGTTTGTACATGAGAGGTGACCATCTTGGTAGCTGTTTCTCATTATCAGACATTTGCAGATTTCACTTTGAGATTGTTATCTGTAATGCCTAAATAGTATCTTTGTTATGGGTCTGTTCAGTTATATGGATGGTAAGATGAATGTTTTGTCCAATTCAACCTATTTTTGATTCCCCCATTTTTATATATTAAAATAAAAGTAAATGCCCCATTACATTAGTGGAAGATCAGTCTGCTGCAGATTGGTACATATCTTTAGCTCTGCACAATGCTAGGTATTTTGGCCTTTGGATTCCATAGTGGAGGTGGAATGCATGAAGAGTAGAGTGAAAGCTCAACAGTAATTAGAAAGTTAACTCTGGAGGAAAAACAAACTGCAGCAGTATTGAATCGGTGCAGATGCTGAGGCAATAAAAGAGACTGCCTTTCATGTTGGACAGTGCATCTGCATGATACTTATGATATCTGGTTAATTTATTAACTGCCCTAATCAGCAGGGCCAGATGGTTTGTGGTAAGTGCTTTTAGTATGTTTCAGCAGCAGTCCTAGAATACTGTGATGGGCCTGTAATGGAGTCCTACTTAGGTTCATAGATGTTTACTAGGCTAACGACCACAAGCGCCTTTTTAAGCCTAGCCATGCATCCCAAATCTCGGACAAGTTCTGATATCCTTGATAAGTGTAAGCAGGGGCTTGGGAGATGAAACATTTACAAGATAGGGCCTGGGAGATGAACCATTTACAGGTTACCTGTGTCTATTAGAGACATAGGTGCCAAACCAGGTATGAATTTCTTGTTCCCCATCCAGTTGTCCAAGTTGCACTTGAATTGGGTTAGGGAGGAACTCTACTTCACATGGATGGGGAACCTGTTCCAGAGACTGGGTAATCTCTGAGATACTTACCTGTCTCTCCAGCAGGTCCTATTTATATCAAAGGCAAGGTTTAAGTCTTTAGAATGGGTAATTCTGGTGCTGTCTGTTTTGTGGATATGCAGGAGGTCCATCAGAGTGGGGGCTGACAATGCCCCGTACATCAGGCATAGATCACCCCTCAAAAGCTTTACGAGACAGAGTACAGGGATAGGGCCTTGAGGCAGTCTGCATAGGACATTTTACTTAAGCCCTGTATTCTTTTAGTGAAGAACCTCTGTGGACATTGGCAATTGTTAGATATGCCTGGTTAGGTAATACCAAAGGGGGACAATTGTACTCAATGATAGGTCTGTTGAATGCCAAATACAGTGAAACAATGACTTCCTTGGACATATAATGCCATACCTTTATTTATAAGGTGAGCAATATAAAATTATTTCCTCACTACTGTAGACACATGATGGTCAAAAACTAGATTACTATCTATCTGTGTTCCTAAGTCCCTGCCTACTGGGTCAGCTCTAAGGGGTGTGTTGTCAATATGGTAGGTGGCAGGGGTGGATGACTTCCCAAAGGTTACTGTTATGCATTTCTTGGCACATAAAGCTGGCTAGAGTGACTCTAAATGTAATTGGTAACATGTAGAAGTACAGCAGGAGCTTTAAAAAAATATGAGTCTTAAATGTAAGGCACTGCTGTTTTCTTTTATTTTTTAACTGGTTAAGTTGTAGTATCTTTGATTAAAAATGAGGAAAAATAGGTTTTCTTAAAGTAGATTGTTGTAAAGCAGTCTTCACTGTAGGAGTGTACTGCAGATGTCATATATAAGCTTCATGAGATGTCATATGTAAGCGTCATGTTTTCAAGCTGTGTACCTCCTTGGCTCCCCCAGCCAGTAGTTGTTATGGTGGGTTAATCTAAATACACAGTGACAAGCATATACACAGCACCTAGGTATAAAAGGACATGTAATTTCAACCACATCCTCACCAATTAGTTTGCAAATGAAAGAGAAACGCAGTATAACATATAAGAGGTTTCTGATGATGATCACATTTTGGCAGATTTAGTTATTTACTGACTGTACATATCTTGTAATATTGGTCAACAGGATCACTTTGATATCCCTTCTTTACCCCCACTTCTACCACTGAGGTGCACAACAGTGAACCAGTATAAACTGTTCAGAAGGAGGAGGGAACTGCAGCTGTTTACCAGTATATTTTCAGAACTTGTAAAATTGTGCTAGTGTGAGCTTTACACAACTGCAAACATTAATCAGTCTTTAGCATGACATAAACGCATGGGCTCACAACTCATTGGCAACAAGTCACCTAATACTGTGCACCCCACCTCTGCTTCCAGTAAGTTAGTTATTATTTTGCTGATTTGTGCAGTTTGTGTGCATTCTTTAGGCACTGGCTGTTTGTATTACCTTGTTGGCTACTGTATTTCCTACATTGCCTGTTACAGCACAGTTGATGTTTTGTTAAGTTGGATTACATCTGCACTCTAGTGGCTGTGGAGAGTAGCCTGATCTTATTCTGAGCTCTGGAATCACTCTAGTCAGCTTTAAGTGTAATTTGGTGATTAGCCAGAGGACCATTTGATTGTTTATTCAGTTTCTGTGTGTACAGTGAAGTTTGACAGTGCCCTGTATAGACACAGGCACTTCAGATTGAAACTTCCACCACAAATTCTTCCTCTGAAATCTCCCAAGTACTTAGTTGTACATAGGGCAACTAGTTTATGCATTGAGGAACACCATCCTACAAATTTAGTCTTAGATAGTCTTTTGTAGTCTATACTCTCTTCCCAGCCAAGCAGCTGTAAACCCTTTTGAACCAAACCCATGTAAAGCATGTAAATAGGATCTGTAAATATGGATGTGCGCACTATCCTGCTACCTCTGCAACTAACTTGGTGGATTTGGGCATCCTGAAACAATGTAACAATTGTCTCATGTATACTGACAACTACCTAATTGTAAAGCAAACTAATACAGTATATGAGAGATGTAGTTAGTGTCTGTGGAGGCAAAGCTGTCATTTACACTAAAAATGCCTAATAGGTTGTTAGTAGACAAGTACACTACATTCACCACACACAGTATGGTCAGGACTTCCTAGACACTGTGCTTGTAATAAGCAACCTCATAAACAGTCTAAAAAGAATACCCACCAAGACATGTACAACCACATCACAAGGTGTCTCAACCAGGGCCAGATTAAGGTGGGTGCTATTGATGCTGCAGTATTAGGCCCATTCTGAAATAGGCCCAGATGAAAACAGACGAGAATTTTCTGGAAGCTGAACAGTTTTACTTTGCTATATTAACCTCAAAGTAATTCTTAGAATGAAATTTGGAGTCCGACTTTCGGACGCCTATACACAGCATTACTTATTATACAGGTACTGTTATTCTTTGCACTGTGGACGTTACCGTAACTATAACGTTGTTGTGTTTATTGTTAACTGAAGATTTCAAGTTAATGCTATCAATTTTTTGTTAAACAGTTTACTTTGTGATATCTTTTGTACTGTTTCGCACACGCTTGCTATGGCGTCTTAACTCAGTGGGTGGGATAAAGCGAAAAAGAAAAGGTAAGAAGCAGCAGAAAAAGAAAAGCTTTTGGCGAAAATTCCAAAATTGAGTTCATACTTCGGAGTACAAGCATCTTCGCCTCAATCGCCTGCGTCGGATGCGATTGCAAGTTCGAGTACTCCTGAAGACCAGACCAAGCAAGATGAATCTGTGGAGGCAAGAGAGAATAAAGAGCAGGAAAGTTCAGCGGAGAGAAAAGAGGTGAAAGGTGACGCTATCGCTGAAGCACTAGCGCCAACGCTGGAGGCTTTCACCATTGATTTGGGACAGTGGGGTGAAATCGACACTGACACAAGAATATTGGGCCAAGAAAGGTCCAAAAGACTGCCAACACACTGAATCGAAGTTTGAAGAGAGTGCCAGATGATACTCAAGCGAGTTGTTCCAATGTCTATGCACAAAGACCTTCTTCGTGCGTACGCATCCGCTCAATGGCGAAAAATCCTGTAGACAATGGTTGTGCTACTCTCCTTTGACAGGGAAGGTGTTCTGCTTTGCATGCAAGTTGTTCAGCGGCAGTGCTGTTCAAGCGACCAAGTTCGTTTCTGGTGGTTTTGACAACTGGAGGGCAGGAGAATCCAGAATAAAAATGCATGAAAGCAGCGAGGCTATGTTGTCCTTTGCGAGCCGACAGAGGGAGGCCGGTTGTTTTGACTACCTAGCCGCCAAACAAGTCGAGGAAGAGCGGTGTTACTGGCGCCAGACACTGAAGTGGCTCATCGACGTTCTGATATTCCTAGCTGAGCGTGGTCTTGCTATAAGGGGCCCGGATGAGTTCATAGGTTCCACTCATAATGGTAATTACCTTGGCATCATTGAGCTGTTGGCAGAGTATGATACTCTGCTGACTAGCCATATTAGAAAGGATGCAAACCGCGGGAAAGGTCACGTTTCTTATTTGTCATCCACAATTTGCGAGGAACTGGTGAATCTCATGGGACAAAAGGTGCGGGACACTATCCTGAAAGAAGCCAAAGAGGCGAATTATTTCTCTGTCTCGATTGACTCAGCACCTGACGTATCATGCCTCGATCAGGTAACGATTGTTATCCTGTATGTTTTGCCATCGGGCCCAGTTGAACGGTTCCTGACATTCATGCCTATGATGATGAGACACACGGCAGAGCAGATGGCTAGCATAGTTCTGAACTTTCTGAAGGAAAAATGCTTGGATATTGCTAACTGCAGAGGCCAGCCGTATGACAATGCGTCAAACATGTCAGGGTAGTACAATTGTGTCCAGGCAATTGTGAAGCGAGAATGTAAATACGCCATTTTTATTCCATGCTGCAACCACAGCCTAAACCTGGTAGGAGATCAGGCTGTTGAAAGCTGTGGTGGCTGTACCAGGTTTTTTGATTTTGTCAATGGACTATATGTATTCCTGTCTGATTCAACATATCACTGGCAGCCACTAAGGAATCGCTGCACGCTGATGCTCAAGGGTTTGCCTGGAACCCGATGGTTTGAACATGCAGATGCTGTCAAAGCGCTGGTAGAAGGGTGGAAGAGCATTCAGGAAGTCCCGGATGAGTTTGCAGCAGATAAGGAGCAGAAGGCAGACACGAGAAATCAGACTGAGGGATTTTCGTGCAGGATGGACGAACTTGAGACAGCAGTTATGGTGACTGCCTGGAACGATATCCTTGGCCGTCTCAACAGTACGAGCATTAGCCTCCAAGATCCTCCAGTCAGCCTGAATATGGCAACTGGCTTGATGGTATCACTGGTCGATACGGTTCAGTTTGCACGGGACAGATTTGACATGTATGAGCAGATGGCGATCAAAAAGGTTCAACACGGTGGATACAAGGCTGAGCAGCGTCAATGCCGTAAGTGAAAGTGAATGCCTGATGGAGCTGCAAATGAAGCAGACCTCAGCCCAAGGAAAACGTTCAAAACTCAGATGTATCTGGTCATGATCGACAGTCTGTTAGTTGAACTGGAAAAGCAGAAGGCATATGACGATATTTGTAAAACATTCGGATTTCTCTTGGAGCTAACGTCATTGAGCAGATGGAGGACAAAGCTAAGAATCTCGTTTCATCGTATCCAGATGACTTGGAAGACACACTGGTGGCTGAGCTGATACAGTTTGCTGCATTTATGCGCACTCCAAAACCAGTGACTGTGAATGAATCAGCAGAGCTTACCATGTATAAGCTTTTGTCATTGGTGAATCTTTCTCAGACATTTCCAAACGTCGAGATTGGGTTGCACATCTATCTGTGCATGATGGTGTCCAATGCCTCTGGCGAGTGGAGCTTCTCAAAGTTGGGAATAGTCAAAGGAGAGCTGAGGTCCTCAATGGGGCAGGAAAGGGTAAGCATACTGGGGCTTATGAGCATTGAGCATGAGCTGCTGCGCAGCCTTGACTTCACTGACACAATTGAAGAATTTGCACTTGCTGAGGCTCGAAAAACAGCAGTATAAGTAAGCAGCAGTGCACTAGCGCAGTAGTAAGAGTGACAATATGCCTAGGTAGGCTAGATTAAGTTGATCTGGTTTAGCCTTTTCTGCATTAAGGGCACTTTTCAGACAATTGCTATTGAATGTTGATGTTACATAGCTTGATTTTAATCACGAGTTGTTACGATAATACGTCAACACACCATTATTATTATTCATGTTCAATAAAGGCTGGCCATTTGCGTCGCAAGCAGTTAAGGCTTCTTGGTCAGTCTGAGTGTGCATGTACTGTGAGCGTCGAATACACATGCACCAATGCCAAGAAAAAATAGGCCATTTTTGCACTGCAGCATCAGGCTCAATTTGGTCTTAATCCGGTCTTGGTCTCAGCCTCTAACCTTGTAAGGCATACATCCACACAACCCCAACATTTTGGTCATAGGTGACTCCATTGTGAGATGCACATATGTCCCACTCACCAGGCTGAGTAAGGAGAGAGTCATTGTCAGTTGCGTATCAGTTGCCAGGATCTGATGGTTCACACAATCACTCAGGTTGCTGAACTACAGGTGCCTGTATGACTCAGTCTCTTGTGGGTCAGTTACTTGTGACGTACTTCCTTGGATTATATGAAGAGAGATATGATGGAGTTCTTGGACAGTGTGTCCTAGACCAGAATGAGCCAAGCATTGAGCAGCATTCTACCTTCTCCAAGCATGATGCCACGATATGAAAAAATTATGATCAACTTTAAAAATTGGCTTAGTTTCTGATGTCATTTGAATGGGATGCAGTGCGATGTAATATTCATCTGTGTAGGAGGATGTGTTGACACCTGTCCCCTCAAGGCTTTTGAATGTCGGCTAAAATTTTGTCCCACTCCCACAGTGCCTTTTTGAGAAATTGCCAACCTGCTAAACTTTCTGACATAGCTAACTCTATCCAAGATCATCTAAAGGTGCTACTTCTCAATGCCAGGAGTCTAAACAAGAAACACTACTACCACCCAGCTGTCTTCACCCTGGATAATGTAGACATCTGTGCAGTTGCTGAGAAGACATGGAGTAAAGTCATGGAAAGCACCATAACAGTTCTCTTGTTTGGCATCTACTTCTCAGAAGTAAAAGCCAATACCAAAGGACATCGGCTGACTAAGTTTGCATATGGCTACAAGCTAGGTATAGTCCTCAAATCCCCAAATAACTAAGCCATCCTGCAGGAAGGTTTGTCTCAAATAAATAACTGGTGTCAAAATCATGGTCTGAAACTAAATACCAAAAAATGCTTCATTGTATCTTTTGAGAAGTCATCTGCCCCAGGAAACTACCAAATTGACAATACACCCCTAAGAGCTGATCAAGTTGTCCAGGATCTGGGAACTTATGTGGACAGCGACCTAATGTTTGACTAACATGCGTCTGTTGTAAGAAAGTCTTTCTACATTGCATAGCTTATAAACAAAGGGATTGTGTGTAGATCTAGGGATGTCATTGTCCCCCTTTACTTAGCCCTCATTAGGTCAATCATTGAATATAATGCCCTCTTTGGTATTTGTCTGTTCAGGCACACACAACAACTAGAACACCCACAGAGATACCTTACTAAAAGGATTCAAGGCTTAAACAACATGTTCTACATGGAGAGATTCAAAGCCCTGTCACTATACTCCGTATCCTGCAGACGGCTAAGAGTTGACCTGTGTCTGGCATACAAGGCATCCTCCAAACCCATTACTGATGGATTTGCTGCACATTAACAAGTCAAATGGCATCAGAAATACTTGATCTAGGGATCTAAACCTCTTCTGTAACATCAATAGAAAGGTTTGGAGGGACAGGTGTATTTCACAGAGGATACTGCTGCTGTGAAACAGACTCCCCAGCCACTAAAAACAAAGTTCATTCCTGTCCATTTTCAAGTGTACCTCAGACCTATGGATTTGAAACAGAAGACATACCCCAGGACTGCCCCCTGTACTATTAATGGACAGCTGCAATTCCTAAATGCTTTATCCCGAGTATGGGTTCCCTCAAGTTATTCATGGTATGATCCCAGTTATTTTCATTTGGGTGATATATGATTACTGACCATGGGATGAGCCAGTCTGTAACCAAATAGGGTAGATTATTTCAAGCACAAAAAGGGAAACTGGCTAGGCTTAAAAGGGCCCACAAGGGCAGCTAGTCTAGTACTTACCTACAAGCCTATGAACAGTACAGGGCTGTAATGCTTTTCGCACATTTAGACCATCTACTGTGCTGGAAGGGACCAAAAGGTTGAGAAGTCTCAGTTCATATCAAACACAGACAAGTCAAGGCTGGTCCAAAAGTACAACATGCTTGAGCTTCTTCACATCCAACTTATCATCAACAAAGTTGCATACCATATATTGACCAGATATAGATTCCCCTCTATGACCCATGAAGCCCATACCACATACTAAAAAGAGTGTGGGAAAGATACTGTTTTTGGTACAGTGTGGGAAAGATATTCTTTTTGGTACAGTCATCACTAAGTGCTGAGAAATGTCATTACTCGCATGATGAACAGGCATTTCAACACGTCTGAAAGAGATTGAGGCAGACCTGTGGATTCAGAAAGAACCATAGTGGAGGCAGTAACAACTGCTGTAAAAAAGGTCTGTTTGAACAATCTGGCAATTTGCAGTTCACAGACATGTTAGCTGCAATAGGGAAAGACCTCATCTGCTAATTTACATATCTCTGAATTACTCTTATCTACTTCTAGTGCTATTCAGCACATTCCTGGTGTAGTTAACAATGGTGGCCTGTGCATCTCATTGGTACAGTCACTACTGCATTTGCTCTCCCATTTACATATGCACATTCAGACACACACACACACACACACACTAACCACATATCTCTTAAAATGAGGAACGTTCCTTGTAATAAGGTACACTTGAGAGGTATGCTCCCCACTGGCACAGCTATAGAGTTGAGATCTCAGTTGAGTGACCAAGCCAAGACCTCCAGCACCCTCTCTGTCCAACCAGTGCTTTGTGTCCCTGCCCAAGTTCCTGACACACACACACGCACAGAGGTTTGATTTATATGCACACACACACCTGGAAAAGGCTGGCACAGATGTACTAGCTATTCCCCCTTCTGCCCAGACTATAAGGTAGTGTTGCCTGCCACCAGTCACTCCTTATCAGCTACTTTAAGTCCCTTAACAAAGGGTGTCCAATCCTACTGTGTAATGTTACTATTAATCCAAACGGTAGTTTGACCAAGAGCAAGGCTTTTAGTTGTGGCCTGCACAGTGTCACCAAGTAGATATGCAAGTACTCTAAGAACTTAAAGATGTTTCAAAAGTATCAGCCACTAAGATAGGTTTAAATATATTTAATAATAAATGATAAAAGAACAAGAAAATATTCAGTAAATCATCACAGTAAGTTCAACGTTACAGGATATATTTAAAACAACATTGCAGGACAGTCTCAAATACAGAAAACACCTAAGCTATGCTTCACTACATTCCCAACTGTATCTAAGAGAAATTACTGTACCCTAGTTAATTTACTTACAGAGCCAGGCAAGACAGATGTGGTGAGTGGGTTTTCCCAGCTGATGCTGCCAGGTCAAAGACAAAATACAAAATGCACTCACTCTCTGATATTTTTTAAATTAATATCTCAAATATTGCCTCTGGGATACTTGCAGGATGACAACACTTCTTGTCATCTGACTTTAGTTCCCAGGCTTACAACCATTGATTCAGCTGCAGCATTTAGCATCTCACTGTTGAAACACACAAATTTGGACTTCTCTTACATCTAAGGCAAATGGTGGAAGTCGTAAAATAATTTACATTCCTCCACATGTAAAGACAATACAAAAAACTTCTAATTCTAGACATGTCTGTTACTGCACTGAAACTGAGAGACATCTTTTGTTTATGGCCCAGCTATAAAGTAATTTAACTTCAGCCATTCTTTTGAAGTTTTGCAAGTTAATATTCTATGTTCCAGTTTCCACTGTTAAACATATATACATTTACACAGCTACAATAGTGTATATACATTTCTGTTCATTTCCAGTAGGGTACACTGTGGATACATCTTTTAAGCTCAGTACCATACAAATCCTGTCAACACACACTTCTGTACCAGCAGTTTAATATACACATAATATACAGTTCTAATACATTTGTAAGACAAGCATATGAATCATGTTGATATTCACAAATGACATACAATTATTTACAAAATTCCAGATAGCTAGGCTGGCAATATTTCCTTTTGTGACACCTTGTATTAGTTGTCATTTTGATATATAACTGAACTTGTAGATCACCATCATGTTTCACTGTGGCAGTAGTAGCGAAATGAAGTTTTCCTTGCCATGGTTGCACTTGACCAGCTGAACTAGCAGATTCTTAAAATCTTCCTCCTGGGCTGACAGATGCCCTGATCCTGATGTCAGAATGTCTGGGTGTAATGGCCATTGGCCAGTGCCATTTTATAAGCTGTTTTTTGCTGTTGGAGCCCAAAGCATCTGCTAGTGCAGACTGTGTCAGTCAGTCCAAATCGGAGTTCTTCAAAAGCTGGAATACCCCACTGGAGAACCTTTCCTTGTTTTATCTGTTTTGCTTCAAATTAAATTAGTACTAGGTGTAACACTTCTCTTGACTGTCGAAAACAAATTCCACATCAAAACTTTTAGTCTCTTCATTTGTTTTTTTCTGGGCTCTGAGCATGATGTACCAAACTGTCCCCACTGTTCTCACTACAATGTGTACCATACAATGTTGGACTGCGTCTTTAGCTCAGTTTTTAGAGAAGGAAAAAGTAATCTGGTTTTCATGGACTTATCTGCCGTCTCCCCTTGTATCAGTCCATCTCTCAAGCATAAGGAGAAATGTCCAAAGCTTGCTAGGGTGGCAGATGAGTTACCTTCACCTGCAGCTTGTTCTGCCAGACTCATGATTGTTGAAGGACAGCAGACACTTTTGAAGTCCCTTCTGATGACTGAATGTCTCTATGATGTACTCTTTGGAGTCTGATGTGCCTGCAGGCCTCTCCATGTCTACACGAGTTGATGAAAGACATGGATTGTCAGTTGGGTCTGAGGTATCTCAAGAGGCCTTGGATTCCAACTCCCATGCAAGGTCTTCAGACAGGGAGGATGGACTCCCTAAGTTTACTGAGGAGCTGTCAGTTGACCAAATGCAGACTGTGGCTGCCTGTTTGTAGCCTGTTCCCAGTTCTTCAGACACCATACCCATTCCCAAGACAAAAATTAAAAGGACTTTTTCTGTCTTGCCTTATCTAAGGCGTTTATGCTCCCAACCCCAACAGGCCTACCAGCAGGACCTACTTAGACTGGCTGAAGACCTCATTCAGATTGTGACTTCCAGATAGCACCATTGTACTAGACTTCCTGGTACTACAGAATCTTTTTCTGGGAAAAGAGAGAGACATCCTTGCTCCCAGGAGACCTCAGTTTCTTTTGAGTGGGATGAGGATGAATTGGCATATGTAGACCAACTTTCTACTGGCTCTTAAGCTGATTCAGAGTCTGATGATAACCTTGCGTCAGCCTCACTACCAAAGGATTTCATTTTTGGGGAACATTTCATAAAATGAGGGAGTTTTTCCATTGGGAAGCTCAGGACTACCCGGTCTAAAAAGAGGATTTGAGAATTTTTGAAACTTCCTGGACAAAAACCTTTGACCATTCCTCCAGTGTTAGAAGTTGTGGCCTGTGTTAGAAGTTGTGAATGATGTTATAATGGACTGCTCCTTGCAGCCTGATTCCCAACCACCTGCTGCTAGGAAGCCAGACCATTTTTCTGAGTTTCGGAAGTAGACATAACTGTATTTTGACTCTGTACAACCCCAGGCTGGTCCTGAAATTAACCATTTCTGATCAGCGCCTACTCCAGTAAACAAAACTAAATAAATAAGAGTATATACATGGATAATCTTTTCAATGAGTGTGATCCCCTTGCAGGTTCTGTGATCCTTAGGAAGTCACCTGCCCTTTTCAAGAGTTTTTTTTTAAACTGCCCTTGGGCTGTTTTGAGATTACTTGAGCACATAAAGAAAAAATGCAAACGGATAAAGTATGCCTCCATTATATGTAGTAATGTATCTGTCTGTCTCTGTGTGTGTTTATCTATTGCACGCAGACTTACACACACAGGCTGTAGTTTTGTCCATGTGCAAGTTATTCACTTGCAGGCCAGTTCTGAGAACATGATTTTGTTATAGAGTAAAGATCAACATTTTGTCTGTTCCAGTTGTGTGGCATAGAGGGGCAAAGTCCTGATTATGACTCAGTTTCAAATAGCAGCTTAGGTACTGGAATAGCCAGGATAGAGAGGATGGGAGGAAGCAGGAAATGTGGAGTCACCTAACCTGTAGACAGGGAGTGATGTTTCCAGTCAGCTGATCATGACCAAGCAAACAAAGGCTTGCAAAGTACAGAAAAGGCCAGGACAAGGGGTGTAGGATTGACAACATCAAGCCAGTGATTGTAGCCTTTATTTCACATCCACACAGATGGTAAGAGCATTGTAAGCCCCCACAGTGATGCAGACATTCATGTCATCCATGAGGGCAGGGTTAAGACTTTAAACAAAAACTCCTGATCAGAGTCGTAGCGAGGGCAGAGCAGAGGAGGTGGATACCCCAGGTGCAGGCTGTTAGGGGGTGTGATCAGCAGTGCTAATCATGTGTAAATGCAGTATACAAGCATTATATTGCCAACATTGCATTCATTCTGTTTAAATGAATGTGTGTACCAGTCCTTTGCAACTCAATAACTAGGGTAGTATTCTAACCTTTGTACAGATACAGAGTAGCAGAGTACTGTGGAGCTTTTTTTCTACTCTTCGGAACATTTATTTTTCCTATTCAGTTTTTATTTCCAGAAGTACCAGTCTGGAGACTGTCCAGGGTGCCATTTCACCTAACTACTGCTCTGCTCTTGATGGCTGCATTGGATGATAGCCTCCTGCATTCAGTTCGCACTCCAATGAAGAATGAATGGGCCGGTTAATTGTAAGAGGTCTGATTGTTGACAGGCATCAAATGATAAAAATGAGCTGGGGGCATGTTATTTCTTTGAATTTCAGACTTTAATTTTTTCTCCACAAAAAAAAGTTCTCTGGTTGGCAAAGTATGCTCTATAGCACAAAAACAGTTCAAAATAAAGCAAAAGCTAGGCACACACCACGGCAGGAATATAAATGTAAACATTTAATAAATAAAAGCAGAAATATAAAACTAATTTTAAAACGAAATGGTTAGCGCTTTCACTGCTATGTATGCAGTGTAGTTAAGTCATGACTTATCAAGTTAATGTACAGTTTTTATATATATATATGATGTTTTGGGTTTGCTTGTATAGCTTTGACTCATTTTATACGAGTTATTTTTTCTTTATGTATTCCTCTCAAGCACTTTCATTTAAAAATCACGATGAGGCCATTAATCACCTGATGTAGTTATAGAGTGAGAATGTGTGTGTGTGTGTGTGTGTGTGTGTGTGTGTGTGTGTGTGTGTGTGTGCATGCTTACATGTATGTAGTAGTAGTCTAAGTATGAATGTATGAACAAATGCACTGCATGTGTGTGTGTAATATTGCAGTCATTGTGATCTAATGTCTAATGTAATGAGGCGTGTAATATCTATAAAAAACATCAAATCAAAAACAGAGATCATACCAGAGTAAGGAAAATTGCCTTGTCCCCCCTGCAGGAACCATATTAAAGCCTTTTCAGAAGTTTACAATGTTTTGAGTTTCACTATTTTTTTATTCAATATTTTGTTATTAAAACAAATAGCATTTGAGGCTTGCTAATTTAAGTGTGTGTGTGTATATAAATATAGATATATAAGTACATATATATATATATATATATATATATATGTGTGTGTGTGTGTGTGTGTATGTGTATATATATATATATATATATATATCTAGAGAGAGAGAGAGAGAGAAACACATTATATATACACACACACAGATATATATATATATATATATATATATATATATATATATATATGTATATATATATAAAAAGAGAGAGACGCGCACACATGGTTTGTTTTTTCTTTTTTGATGACATATTTGACTGGTTCTGTATTTGCTAGCTTGCATCCATTCAGTAATTCATTTTGTCTTGAAAACAGAAATTGTTATTGCCTGAGAAGGTGGGGGATATTAAATTTGAATACTATATTGCATCCAATTTTCTTTTTACTGTCAGAATCGGCTGGAATGCAAAATAACCTGTTTGCTGAAATTGTATTTTGCTGCTAATGTAACATCTAGCTGTGCTGTGGGCTAAAGTAAGCTTTGTGACAGACGTGCAAATAGCCCATTATGCAGTTTTTACTGATAGCATTTCATACCTAGTGGTACTGATTCCTTAGAGGCAATAAGCAGGATACCGCATAGCTGTTTAAAACTGTACTTTATAATCTAAATCCATGATGACATTTGCGCTGCTATGTCATATACGAAGTGTAGACTGTTGCAGCATATTTCTCTAAATTCCAAAACAGTATCCCATTTACTCATCTGGAGTTTTATGCAAACTAGAATTGATTTATGGAGAAGTATCCCTTTCTTCAGCTTTTAAAACATTCTGTTACATTAGGAGAAAACTGTTCACTTTTCAAGAGAGTCTTGCTCACTATAATATCTTTTTTCAGTATGTTCACATTTACTGTTAGAAATATATTTACACTGTTACTGACTACAAGCAGAAATGGAATGCTGATGGCCATGTAACACAAAGGAGCAGTTTCCATATTTGATTGGGGAAGATAGAGTGGTTGCCCTTTCAGTGGGAAAGCTGAGGATTTTACCCTGTTTGGCAGATATTTATTGGAGACAAGGAAGTATATATCAGGCAGACAGCTGCTAGGTGAAAAGAACAGGAGGAAGTGTGGTGGAACTCGCAAGTGGACGTGCATGTGTGCATGTTGATGTGCTTTGATGCCCTGCACAGAGAGGATGATTTTGGTAAAATATTTAGATTGCCAGCCTTTGAAATCCTACCCACCCTGTTCATCCCCCTCCATCTTAAAACAGGTATGTGTAAGGCCAGAAATGGGACATATTTTTGCTTATTGAGAAGGCTGAGAATGAGCTGGAATCCAAGCTATAAATGTGTAGAGTGAAGATTGTTCTTTTATACATTGTCTAGTCTGTTACATACAGCATCCAGTGTGAGTAACATAAGCTGCTTGGTATGTTTCTAGATTGCTGCTGGACTTTAAATTAAACGACAGACCGTTACTTCGTATCACCTAGTGCTCGACCGAAACACACTGCCATCCTGGTCCTTATTATCCCTTCAGAGAAACTATAGCTGGCAGGACACCACTCTGTCCTTTTCCTGCCCTCCCCGACCTTCAACCTGTGCCATTGTTTAAACCAAAGTCACTGATGGAACAGATGAATGCTTTCTGTTAGCACCAACAGGCTAACCTTTCATTCTTTTTCCTTATTGTGAGAGAAAAATAAAAGAAATAGGCATCTGCAGAAACCTTGCATTAAGGTGTGACCTAACATAATATGCTGGTAAACTTGTAAAATATTAATACCTAAAATAGAATAAGGTTTCTGCTAATTAGCATTATCCCCAAGCCTATTTTTGGTGCTAAGACAGGTAATCCTTTTGTACTGTAAGAAAGCAGTTTCAATTAGCTTGTCTTGAGTCATGGAGAACTGGAAAGAGAAGAAGAACTGGGGGACCTCTGACCCGCTCTTCATTCATCTATGGGAGGTTTGAGTATCTTTGCTGTATACTTTCTCCTGGTTGAGTCTGTGGTGCCAAGAAATGTTAGAATTGCTTCACAGTCAGTCTAGCTGCTTACACAAAGTAGCATGTCCATGCATCCCAGAACTAATACATTACATGAAGACGTCAAACATTTGCATAGGTGTGAGCAGAAATATCTACCATATACATGCTGACTGTTGTCTTTATCCACCCACTCTGTGTTCTCATTGAGAAGTAATACGTATGTAGGGAGACCGCTTTTACTACTGGGCTATAGGTGATGGCCCAGAAACCTAAGGTCTTTGGAGATGAAAATTAAAATATTAAGTTCCAGAAGTATAAGACTCATTCATCCCTTCCTTTATTCATTCAGATAATGCTGTTTCTATTTGGTAAAACAGCAATCTTAAATGTTAATGTTTTGCATTTAGTTTTTAGTTAGCTGAGCATCATATATACTAGGCACATGCCTTTTGTCTTCCAACTATCCTTTAAAATCTGTTGCATGAGAGAATAAATGTTTTTCATTTGATAGCTGGAAATGTCCAAGTGGTCAGTGTCCATTTTCAGTGGAATCACAGGCAGAAATGCTCTAGGAACAACTGTTAAATCTACTTAAATATAATATAAGTGAAGTACATGTGTTGGTCAGGTAATAAACATTGAGTGTCTCA
This sequence comes from Protopterus annectens, assembly GCF_019279795.1. Classification (NCBI taxonomy): domain Eukaryota; kingdom Metazoa; phylum Chordata; order Ceratodontiformes; family Protopteridae; genus Protopterus; species Protopterus annectens. The sequence goes on along the minus strand of NC_056747.1, from coordinate 424,453,619 downwards.
TTGATGCATGAATAAAAGAACAATAATAAAAACAGTAATCAGAAATGGGCCGTAATGAGATTAGGTAGCGTGAACATGAGTCAGGCTGATTTTTGTCACAAAGTGTTCATTTAAATGAAGTGTGCGAGTCATTTGCTTGGCCGAATGTTCAGAATATTGAACATTGGTTGAAAGTTCAAAGTGTTGAACATGTTGGTTGCCAGTACTTGTCTGTGGGATGTAGACATACAGCAAGATTTGGAGTTTGCCTTTACCCCTGATATAGTATGACCTTGGTAGATGGAATATACATACAGATATATATATATATATATATATATATATATATATATATATATATATATATGTGTGTGTGTGTGTGTGTATATGTATATATATTTTTTTGGGGGGGGTACTGGGGGAAAAGCTGCTTTTTTTTTTTTAAGATCATGACCTTTGAAAGCTTGGGCTTTAAAAATCTGTCTGTGTGTGCATATGTACACACACACACACACACACATACATACATATATATATATATATATATATATATATATATATATATATATATATATATATATGTGTGTGTGTGTGTGTGTGTGATTTGTTTGTATGTATGTATGGGTCCAATTCAGAAGATCAGCTTTTCAGAAAGTCGAATTTCATATGGTCGATATCATTTGATTAACTTTCCAAAAAGTCAAATTATTGGTATGGAGATCACTATACAGTAGAGATCGGGGAATTTACCCTTTTCCCTACTGTAGTGCGATCTCTGAGTTGATCTATTTAATTTGTATGGGGTGTGGGAAAAGCTGGGTGAATTGCTCCCCTGCAAAAACACAGAATGTGATGTTGTCCTATCTCGCCTTCACTCTTAGCTGGTTTGGTTCAGAACCGATCCTCTGTTCCAACTCTGCCTTATACAAAAGCTCGAGGTCTTCCACTAGCTCGTGGCTAAAATCATATCCCATCATGCACTAGGAAAGCTCCCCAGATCTCATTTGCCGATAAACAAGATGAGGTGGTCTTTCTACTGGCTCTAGCTAAGTAGAATTTTTTCTCTAAATTATTTGAAAATTGTTAGCTTTTCAAACTATTTTATTGTAGTTGAGATTTACTGAGTGAATTGTGTGTGCTTCCGTTTTTCTCTGCTGAGTAGTTGTTGCTGTTGGGCCATCATTTTTCTCACAAGGCCCTCCTCCCTTATCCCGGCTTTAACTTATTTCTTAAAATCCTGTTTTACTTAGAGGGCTTTCCTTTCCCTTTTTTTCTACTTTCCTTCTTAACTAAATAGGTGGATTTGTTTATATTAGAGAACTGCCTTAGCCCATTTGACTTAGAGGGCTTTTCCCTTTGTTTTTTCCTTCTTGAATTCCTTAAGTATACATTGTTTAAATTAGAGAGCTGCCTTTGCTCATTTAAATTAGAGGGGCCCTTTTTCCTGAAGTGTTTTTGACCTGGTTGTTCTTATTGTTATTGTTTAAAAAAAAAGTAGTAATGGAATACATACATTTTTTTCTGAGTTTGTTAGCTGTTTTCTGTTGCTGTTGTTGACCAGTACAATGTCTTCAAAGGATCCCAAGGAAGCTAAACCCTCTGGGTTTAAAAAATGTCAAGTGTAGTCAAATGTTGTCTCTAACTGACGGATACACCATTTTTGTGTACCGTCTTGGAACGGTTCATCTGCAAGAGTCCTGTACCACATGTCACTGTTTAGCCACAGAGTATTACTGGAAAGGAAAAACAAACTCATATCGAGAGGCTTATTGAAGACCCCTTTTTCTGAAGTAATCAAAGAAGGTCAGGGTCCTTCAAAATCTGGCCAATCCCTTTCAAGGTCTGAAAAGTCAGGGAAAAGGTCCTCATCCTCAAGTACTCAGTCGGAGCCAACAAAAAAATTACCAAAAGTCTCATCTCTGGCCCCTAAGACTGTCAGGCCCAAGAAGCCTTCTACCTCGGCTCCTGCTATTTCAGTGCCATTGGAATTTCATTTGCGGAGACAGTCCCCAGAATTGGAGCCAGTATCTCTCATACTAAGGCCTCCATTGTTGCAGTCCTCCAGATCTCCTGCTCCCTCCTCTCAGTCATAAAGGAGCCTGTCTGATGATGATGTGGATCGTGTGGTGCAGAGGCTGTTAAGGACACGGGCACTCTCCAAACTGTTGTTGGATCCAACCAAGAGTGCTTCAGAACCAACCAAGCCTACCCTTACACCGTTGATTCCTTCTCCAATCCAATCCTGGACCTCGGAGCCAGAATATCCAGAACTGATTGTAGTGGAACCGTCAGAGCTGAGACCTATCACAGGATTTTTGGGCCCGACCATTGCTTCGACGTCCTCTGTTCCATCCAAACTCAAGTCTAGGAGCCGATGCTCTCCAGTTGAGTCAGGGGAGAAGAGTCAGATCGGACAGTTGTTGGATCCGAACTTGCCTCTCGGGGCATTGGCTCGGGTGAGCTTGTCTCCTACTTCAGCCTCAGAGCCAATCCCCTTGGTTCTTGGGATTCCCTCTGGTTCTTCGGAGCCAGGAGCTTCCGCAGATCAGGGGCAGGGGGCTTTCGAGGTGATGAGGAGAGTGCTGTCTCCACAGACAGGTCCACTCTCGGGTCAGGACATTCTTCCCCCAAAGACACCGGTATCTGTCTCAGCACCACTGCATCCACAGAGACGTGGAGACCCAAGGGCTCAGGATGCCCCATTGGGTGACCCCCTCTCTTCTGAAACCTCTACAGACTTCCCTTCTGAAGAGGTCCCTTGGAAGAGGCTATGCAAGAGGAAGCATTCAGACTCCCCAGAGGAGTCCACCACATCGGATACAGACCTTGATGATTCAGAAGGGTCCCCACGGTCACCCTCTGAGGATGTCTCCTTCACGGACATCCTGGAAATACTAAAACAGTATCCAAAACAAACAGCTGTGAGGCAGTTAACCAGTTCTCAGTCACAAAATCAATTCCAAAAAGAAAACACTCTAAAACAACAAATGTTTAATCCAAATTCAAGTTCGCAAGTAGACACTTTCACCTTCAAGGCTTCTTCAGGTGAAATAAATACTGTCAATTAACATAACTTAAATACATTTTAAAAAGTCACATGACTCTAATTACACTTTTTGATGCAGCATATTCAAATAAGGCTTTAAAGTAAAACTGTCAATAAGGCCAGGTGGTACAAACGCTCTCATTCTTAAAATCCATCTCATCTCTTCATTTTCAGTTAAAAGTTTTATATTCCCACCCGTAATGGTCTATAAATTACTTTTAAAATCATAAACTTAAAATTATATTGATCACCTTTCTCTATAATGTGTTTACTAAGAGCATTTGTGACTACTCTATGTCTAATATCATTGAGATGACAAGCTATATGCTCTTTAAATTTCCTGTTTGTCATACCCACATTAAAAAGCATCACAGATATCACACTTAGCTAAGTATATTAAATTGCTTGTATTGCAATTCTCATATGCATGTAAAACAAACTCTCTACCTGTCATGGGATGTGTAATGGACTTCTCTGTGAACATATGCTTACAGTAAACACAATTCCCACATTTAAATGTACCTTGTTTCACGTTTCCTGCCTTAAATACTTGCTTGGGTTGCTCCTTATAACATAACATCTGTTTCATATTGTTCTTCCTTTTGTACCCAAAAGCTGGTGGATCCCTTTAATGCCAGAACATCCCTTAAAGTTGGCCAGTGTTGCCTAATAATATTCTTTACTGCTTCAGTGTTCCTGTTATAGGTATGCATACACCTCATTTTATTTATCTGCGGTCCCCCTCTAACTCTATCCTGACTCCCACTACATGCATATGCTGAAGGGGTACTGGAGAAGGTTTCCTCTCAGCTCTCCACCTTAAATTCAGTGGACAACTCCTCCATGAGGCTTACTTCTTATGCAGCAGATGGAGTGAGCTGGGCAGTGGTTTCAGGAATTTCCCTAAGGAGACATTCCTGGATGCGCTTGTGTGACTTTACGGAACCCTTTACATCTTCCTTTGTGAATGTCTCTTTTGATGGCTCATTTTTGTTTGGGCCAAAAGTCAAAGACACACTAACCAGGTGTGAACAAGAAGGAAAGACTTCCTCTGCCTTAGGAGTCCATTTTTCCCTACCTACCAGACCTTGTCCAAAGGGCCAAAAAGGAGGAAAAATATGGTTTCAAAAATCCCAAAGAGCTTTCCAGGACACACGTGGTGATTCTTCCCCCAGGGGATAGAGGGGGAAGTTCTAATTGAAGATGCCAACCATGCAGCAGAGGGGGTCCACAAAATTAGGGCGACAGGGAAGCATTCCTTGGTAAGCCCTTTCAGCGCTCCTGAAATGAGGCCTGCCTGTCCATCTCTGGTGGCAGTCGGGGGCCACTTATCTTTGTACCCAGAAGTCTGGCTAGCAATAACAAAAGACAAGTGGGTACAAAGCATGATATCCAGAGGTTACTCCATACCCTTTTCTTTCACCGTCCCAAACACAAAAAAATCCCGGACATTCCACCCAGTCAAAGGGAACAGGCAGCTCTAGAAATACAAAATTTGCTAGAAAAAAAGAGTCATCCAAAGAGTCCTCGCAGAACAAATAGGATCCAGAACTTACTCTAGGTCCTTTTTAGTTCCAAAGAACAGAAGGAGACTGGAGACCCATCCTGGATCTCAGCAACTTAAACAAATCAGTAAGAAAGTCAAAGTTCCAGATGGAAACACTGCAGTCAGTACTCCCTTTTCTGGGACAAGATGATTGGATGTGCACTATAGACCATCAGGATGCGTACTACCATATAAAAATGGATAGCCATTCCAGGAGTCATTTGTGCTTTCGGCTGGGAGACAGTCATTACCAGTTCCATGCTCTGCCCTCTGGCCTCATTAAAGCCCCCAGAGTGTTCGCCAAGTGTATGGCAGTAGCAGCACTTCATTTGAGATGCTTAGGATTCCGAGTATTTCTGTACCTAGATGATTGGCTTCTGACCACCACCACCGAGCATCTACTATCGAAAGACACCACCTTGCATCTCTGCTCTCACCTAGGAATCACAGTAAACTTTGAAAAATCTGCCTTGTTGCCATCTCAGCATGTCATTTTTATAGGAGCAGATCTAGACAGCAAAAATGATGCAAAAATTCCCTCCGAAAAGGTTCAAGTCCTATGACGTCGGGTCCTAAATCTACTTTCCAGGACAAAAGTACAAGCAAGAACAGTCCTGAAAGTCTTGGGGACCATGGCAGCAGCAATAACCATGATTCCATTAGCACATTTGCATATGAGAATTCTGCAGTGGCTACTGTTCACTCAGTGGTCCATGCAGGAACTACCCATGTCCCACCAAATTTTGATAACAGAATCTTGCAAGAAAGACCTTCGTTGGTGGCTTCACTCCACTCATGTGACATTAGGCCAACCCTTTGTTCTTACACAGCCATTAGCCACAGTGACTACAGACGCTTCCCAGATTGGGTGGGGGGGCATTATCTGGGAAGGACAGTCCGAGGCACTTGGCAGAATCACAAGGCCCAATTGCACATCAATGTCTAGAGATGAGAGCGGTGCTTTTGGCATTGCAAGCATTCCAGGACACTCTACCTCTGGGAACTATTGCAAAACAGACAGACAACATGTCAGTCGTATGGTACATAAGCAAACAAGTAGGAACCAGGTCTTATCCCCTTTGTCAGGAGGCCCTGAGAGTATGGCAGTAGGCGTCCTCCTCCCAACATTTTCTGATAGCAAAACTGCAATCCAAATTGTAGCTTGCTACAGATCCCCGGCCATGCCCCAGGATTCCCACTCCTCTTTTCTTGATGTACTGGAAAATATTAGGGTTCAACCAAACAGCCTAATAATGGGCGACGTCAACTACCCCACCATTAACTGGGAAAACTTCTCGTGTGCCATCTCCTTAGCTCAACGCTTTCTGGAATTCATAAACTCCAATGCCCTAGATCAACTTATCCACACCCCCACCAGGGGTAACAATATCCTAGACCTAGTCATTACCAACATGAGTGACCAGTTTTCCACACATGGTCAACTCCTCGTTGGTCCGATCTGACCATAAGCTTATCACCCTTGATATCCACATCCCGCCCCCACCCCCCATTAAGGAAACCACAGGAAAAAAATTTCTCCAAAGCCAACTTCATGCTTCTTAAGGCAGAAGTGGTGGACTTCATGACACCCATGCAGATGGACAATACAGTTACAAATGCTGAATCCTACACAAATGCACTGGAAAAGCACTTACACAAGTGCATGGATCGTGCTATCCCAAACAGAACCAAGACGCTATCCTCCAAAAATAGGAAGCCAATCTGGTGGTCCCCTCCCATAAACAAACTGTACAACAGAAGGAAGAAACACTTGCAAAAGAGAGTAAAATCCCATGAGTGGAGGAGCTCCCTGGTCAGCCTCAGTAAGAAGCTGAGATCCCTTACAAGATCCTCCAAAGCTAGTTACGAAAACAAAATTGCCACTAAATCCAAGGACAACCACAAAACATTCTATACCTATGTCAAGAATCTAGATGGCAACACCCAGATCTGCTCTGAGTTGCAGCACAAAGGCACGGAAATTACAGAACCAACTGATATTGCCAACATCCTGGTAGATAGGTTCAGTGTTAACTTTACCCCCCTCTCACCCCCTAAAGGGCCCATATCTATACAGGAAGAATGCAGAGTCCCTGTAATCACAACTACGCAGGTAAAAGCTGCACTCTCTAAAGCCAAAAACACAGCATCCATGGGACCGGACAACATCCCAGGCTGCGTTTTACATGAACTTCAGAACGAACTGGCTCCACACTTAAGCACCATGTTCAATTATAGCCTCACATCAGGCTTTGTGCACATGGAATGGTGCACAGCAACAGTTATCCCACTCCACAAAGGGGGAGTCACCACTGATCCCAGGAACTATCCACCTATTAGCCTGACGAGCCTGGTCTGCAAGGCCATGGAATGTATCATCATGGAACTTATAAACAAAGACATTGGTAACCTTCAAACTCTGGATCCCACCCAGTTCGGGTTTGTGAAAGGCAGATCATGCCTCCTGAACCTGATCGACTTCTTTGAGACAGTCAACAAAGCCGTGGATGAGGGTAAGGTGGTTCACACAACCTATCTTGACCTCGCCAAGGCTTTCAACACCATCCCCCATTCTGGAATTATAGCTAAACTCACTAAACTAGGTATAAATCCCTACATCACAAGATGGGTTGCCAGCTGTCTCACTGACAGAACCCACACTGTAAAAGTTGCAGACTCCAAATCTGACCCCAAAGCAATGACAAGTAGAGTACCACAGGGTTCCGTCCTGGGATCTCTCCTGTTTGGTATTTACTTCTCTGAAGTACAGGCTAACACAAAAGGCCTCTGGCTAATGAAGTTCGCAGATGACTGCAAACTAGGAGCCATAGTCAAGTCCCCAAATGATGTGGACATCCTACAGAAGGGCCTCGCTGAGACAGATGCCTTGGTGTCAGAGCCATGGCCTCAAGCTCAATGCCAAAAAGTGCAGTGTCATCCCCTTTGATAAAAACTCTGTACCCATAAACTACCACATAGGCAGCAGTCTACTTAACACTGAATGCGTGATAGCAGACCTTGGGACCCAGGTGGACAGTAGTCTCTCCTTTGATAGTCACATCGCCACAGTAGTCAGGAAGTCCTTCTACTTGGCACACCTCATCATAAAAGGGTTCTCATCCAGGAAAAGAGAGGTCATTGTTCCCGTCTACTCGTCACTCATTAGACCCATTATAGAGTACAACGCCCCTTTTGGAATGTACCTCACAAGACATCTGCAGCAGCTGGAAAGGCCACAGAAGTACTTCAAAAAGAGGATTACTGGCCTCAAACAAATGCCCTACACTGACCGCCTCAAAAAACTTCAGCTTTACTCCATAGCATATCACCTACTCTGAGGGGATCTTTGCCTAACATATAAAGCTACTTCAAACCCAGAGCTGTTGGACATGCTACACCTAAAGAAATCCCAATCCCTCCGAGCTACACACTCTAGGGACCTAAACCTTGTCACCACAATAAACAGGACACACTGGAGGGATAGATTCCTGTCCCAGAGACTTCCTATACTCTGGAATAAGCTACCCATCTATGTTAAGCAAAGTTCTTCATTAGCACTCTTCAAGAAAAATCTTGATGAGTGGATGGGAAATAGGAAATACACCCTGGGGATCACTTCTGTGTCTCTGCTCAACAGTGGCACAGGAAAATAACTTTCTTGGGTGGCGTAAGCCATGGAACCTTGCTGGCTAGGCTTACGTAGGCCCTTGGGCCGATAGCCTAGTACCTACCTATGAACATCCCGGGGAAAGCCAAAGTGATAGTAGACAGACTCAGCAGAGCGAATGTTCTTCGTGTTTCACTGTTGCAGTCATTACATTTGGGTTATCTGCTTGCAGTAGCCCTCAGTCGGCCTGATTAACAAAGTCTTGGGTCCTGCATCAGTTGTTGTCCCTTCTTCCATGATGTCAGGTCATCAGGGGTATAAAACATGCAGCCGACGCCATTACATCAGTCTTTCTTGCCGTGCGGTGCCCGAAGCAGAAGCAGTTCGCAAGTGCCAGTCGGCCGACTCCTGAAATTTTCATTTTCGAGTTTCAGAACCGAAGTCTTCAACTAAATCTAAGTACCCTGTTGGGGAAACTTTTTCTTGCTCCTTACCGATGTCAGTAAAAGTTAGTAATTGCATTACTTGTGGAAAGTAAATACCTCACAAAGATTTTCATTTGTACAGTATTCCTTGCCTAGGCCCTCACCACAACGTACCTTGCTGTCGGTGTTCTGCTTTATTTAAACAACGCACTATCCGTCGTCGGTGTATTTTCGCTTCTAAATTTTTTGGTTCTCAGTTTAATTATCCCAAAATGTCATTGGTTAGTCTTCCGACCACCGAGATTCCGAAAAAACGCAAAGATAAAGACAGAGACAGGCTGCCGAGGTCCAAAGCTGCCGACGACGCTTCTCCTAAGCCAGTCGCCAGTTTGCCGGTACTCAGTGAGGTGCTTTTGCAGCCCCTGATACCTGCTGACTTGCAGGCCTTTACTGAGACCCATTCGGAGTCCTGTATGCTGCGAGATGCTTCAACTATGGAACCTGTGGATGTCTCTACCTTGGATGGGTCTGGAGCCGCTGTGCAGGCTCCAACTTCTGAGGGTGTATTCAGGCCTATGGACTTGCATATTAAACTGACGCCTACTTTTTCATTTAGGCCAAAATCTCAAACCATGACTAAGAAACCGACACCCAGGCTGCATGCTCAGGCCTCTATGCCTAAAAAACAAATGATAGAATGGCTGAAGATCTTATAACTCTAATCAGAGGAAGCCAACCTCCCCCTTCTAAGATACCTAGGACAGAAGTTATTTATGAGTCTTCTGAACAGGATTCTGATTTTTCTGATGTTCTTCGTTCCACATTGCTGCAGTCCTTACTATTGGGTAGTCCGCTGTCCAGTCGGCCCGAATACCAGAGTATATGGCTGACGTCGGCCAGGGCGTCAAAGGGTACTAATGCGCATGACCGACGTCATATCCTCAGTCTTTTTTGCCGCATGGTCCGATGCAGAAGCAGTTTTGCGAGTGCAGGTTGGCGTTCTGAAATATTTCGGCGGAGTTTCAGACCGAATCAGAGTTGGCTAAGTTACCCGTTGGGAACATTTTGGTTTTTCTTGCCTCAGTATTTAACCGGATGTCAGAAAAGTGAATAACTGTATTTCTTGTGGGAAACAGATACCTCATAGGGATTACCATACCTTGTGCATACCTTGTTTAGGGCCTGAGCACGGCGTTGTTGGATGCCGCACTTGTGCTAGGTTTAACAAACGCACTATTAAGAGACGGTTAGACTGTGCCAGGTTAGTGTTTGGGAAGCGTTGCAATTATAAAATGCCGCCGGATGCTCCGCGCGCTTCGTCCAAGAAGCGCAAGGACAAAACAGCGAAGCCTAGGGTTGATGAACCGGCAGTCCCGGACGCCGGTTCTTTAGAAGGCTCAGTGGAGCCAGAGGTTTTGCCAGGAGTTTCTTTGGAGTCTCAGGCAGAGACTTTACTGTTACAGGATGTGCCTTCTCAGGAGGTAGGCCAGGCTGAGCGGGCCTCTCAGGTAACTGTTCTTCCCTCTCTTCCCAAGGTAGTTAGAGCCTCTCCTTCTGTTGCCAAACCTTCTTTGAGAGGTAGGCCAAGTTCAGCTTCCGTGGGGGCTTCTCCTAGCATTTCAGGTTCTGTGCCTAAGAAACATATGCTTAAAATGGCAGAAGATTTGATTACTATGATTAGAGGTTCTATGCCCCCTCCTGATAAGAGGCCTAGGGTGGAACCGGAGTTTGATAGTTTTGAACAGTGTTCAGAGGCTTCTGAGTCTTCTGCGGAAGATTTGCAGGAGTATCCTCCTTATTCTGATTCTGATGTGGATGATTCCACTCCTACAGCTTCTCCTCCTGAGGATTTCTCATTTTCAGAGACTCTGCATTCCATGAGGGAGCACTTTAAATGGGAAGGCCAGGATTACTCTGATTCCAGGAAAAGGCTTAGGGAATTCTTGTTTTGCCCCAGCATAGGCCCTTAGCTATACCTCCTGTGTTGAATGTGGTGGAAGATGTTTTTGCAGAGGCGCCGGGGAACCCTGACTCTTTGCGACCTGCTCCTTTTAAACCCGATAGGTACTGTAGGGTTCCTGAAGCTCATGAGTATCTTTTAAGAGTCCTAGGGCAGACCCGAAACTGTTTCTCAGGGACCTAAAGGTGTTAAGGCCTCTGTGGTTAAAACCCTGTTCCCACTGATAAAGAGGCAAGGGCTTTGGATAGATGGGGAAAGAAAGTGTATACTTCTTCCACTTTAGCCATGAGGCGTTGAATTGTCAGTTTCACATGCTTAAATATCAAAATTATCTCCTTTCACAACTGAAATCTAAGGTGGATACTTAAGGTATTGAGTGTAAAGAGTTGCTGGATTTAGTTCATGTGTCTGAACAAGTGGGTAAGCATTCTTTGCAATGTGGTTTTGATGCTGTACAGGCCTCAGGGTGGCTGCCACTAGTTCTGTTCTCATGCCTGGTTGAGGGATCAGAATTTAGCTGAGCATGTTAAGACAAGGATTTTGGATGCTCCTTTACAGTCTGATGTGTTGTTTGGCCTGTGGAAGCAGTTTTAAAGAAAATGGAGGACAAAGCTAAGTCTAAGTCTAACTGTTAAAGATTTTTTGCAGGGTGCAGCCACTTTTTAGTTAGTATTGGCCCCTAAAGGGATGGACATATCCTGCTTTATGATCAGTCTCTAGGGGTAGGTCTAGGCGTGGTAGGGCAGAGCTCAAGGTTCTTTAGGCCTAGAACAGGAGTTCACCTGCTCAGACTTCTGGTGAGGGCAGGGGTCAGTCCTTTCGTAAACAGACCCAATGACCTGCCTGCCTTTCAGCTGCCAGTAGATTCTCGTCTGGCAGCTCCTTTGGGAGGAAGACTGTCTCTTTTCAAAGGAAATTGGGATTTAATAACTCAAGACAGATGGGTGTTGGATATCATTCACCACGGTTACAGGTTTTATTTCCATACATTGCCCCCTTTCAAAGGCATGCCAGATGTTCCTCCTCCACAAAGGAAAGAGGCTCACAAGCAAATTTCTCTGTTACTCCAAATAGGGGCCATTCAGCCAGTCCCTGTATCAGAAAGGGGCCTAGGATTTTATTCTCGCCTGTTCCTAGTACCAAAGAAGGGGAATTGGAGACCAATTTTGATTTATCTATCCTCAACACTTATCTGGACATTCCCAAGTTCAAGATGTTGACGTTACAACAGCTTTTACCTCTGCTGGGCAAAGATCACTGGATGGTAACTTTAGATCTCAAGGAAGCTTACCTTCATGTGCCTATAAGACTAAGTTGCAGGAAGTATCGAGCTGGAAATTCTCATTATCAGTTCTCTGCATTGCCCTTTGGCTTATCTACTGCCCAGAGTATTCACAAAGGTTCTGGCTCCAGTGATAGCTTACTTCAGGCTAAAAGGAATTCAAATCTATCCTTACTTGGACGACTGCCTGATTCTGGCTCAAGAAACGGAAGACCTTCTACAGCATCTGGAATATGTTATAGCAGTGCTAAGATGCCTAGGGTATTCTGTGAACGAAATAAAGTCCAGTCTAGTAGCCTCTCAAGACATGTGCTTTCTGGGTGTGAGACTGAATACAGCAGCCCAGATGGCCTTTTTAACCCCGGACAAACAAAAGAGTCTTATCACTTTACTTCCATCAACTATCTCATCAGTCCGTGCTGACTGCAAGGACAGTCCTTCAAGCATTAGGGTTCATGGCATCTTGTATTCTGGTGCTTCCCAATGCCAAACTGCATATGAGGAAGCTACAATGGTATCTCAAAAATGTATGGACACAGCACTGCCAGGATTTGGACACTGTCATTCAAATAATACCTTGCCTTCAAAAAGAATTTCTGTGGTGGGCTCAGGAATGTCACCTAAAAGGGACTCTCTGTGACCCGCCAGATTTAACGACAGATGCCTCGGACATTGCTTGGGAGCTCATCTAAATGGAAAGTGGATACAAGACAAGTGGCCTGCCAGACTACAGCATCTACATATCAACATGAAGGAGATGTTAGCAGTCCAGTTTGCATTAATGGCTTTCAAGGAGTTACTTCTTCCAGGGCAGGTGTTGATTCTAACAGACAACACAACTGTCATGTGGTACATCAACAAGCAAGGGGAACACATTCTTATCCTCTATGCAGGCAAGCAATGATTTTATGGGAGACTGCTAAGCTTGCAACTAACTCTTCAGGCAAGGTTTCTGCCGAGCACAGAACTCCGTAGCAGATGTGTTAAGCAGACAAATCATGGATCCCCAAGAGTGGAAACTGGATCTTCATGTATTTCAGAAATTGACAGTGTCATGGGGAACTCCAGACATAGATCTGTTCGCTTCTCCACTAAACCACCAGCTGCCAAAGTTTTGCACAAAGGGTTTCATCACACAGCTTGGAAAGTGGATGCTCTGTCTTTCAGTTGGAAAAACCTTCATGTGTATGCCTTTCCACCTCTGCCTCTTCTTCCAAAGGTGCTATTAAAAGTCAGACAAGACAAGCCAAGGATGATTTTGATAGCTCCAGATTGGCCTCGCAACACTGGTACCCACTACTCAGGAGTCTGGTAAGGAAGCCTCCATGGCCTTTACCTTTGATTCCTCATCTGTTATCTCAGAAGGACGGTCATCTGCTCAATGTCAAGCTTCACTCTCTTCATCTAACAGCCTGGCATATTCTGTGTTGAAACACAGCAGGTCTCAACTTCCTCAACAAGTTTTAAATGTGATTATGGAAGCTAGAAGACCTAGTACAAGGAAAGTGTACGAGAAAAATGGAAGAGATTTTTTATTTGGAGTACAGCAAAGAATTTGGAGATTTCTGAGCCTAATTTGATTGTGGCTCTTCAATATCTTACTGAGTTATTGGACAAAGGTTTGTCCTTCTCTTCCATTAAGATTCATGCTGCAGCAATTTCAGCTCACTATGATTGTGACCCACCATTGTTTTCGCATCCTTTGTTCAAGCAGTTTCTTAGAGGTGCAAAGAATATAAGCCCCCCACGTAGAGCTCCTACTCCTGCTTGGGATCTCAATTTTGTGTTGGAAAAACTTACTCTACAACCTTTGAGCCGGCTACTGCTGAATTGAAATACTTGTCATGGAAGACTGCTTTTCTGTTGGCTATTACTTCTGCAAGAAGGGTGTCTGAGTTGCAGGCCCTTATGGCAGTAGAGCCCTTTTTTATTTTCCATAAGGATAGGGTATCATTACGTACTAATCCTTCCTTTATGCCTAAGGTGGTTTCTAGTGTGGCTTTAAACCAAACTATTCATTTGCCTACTTTTTATGCAGACCCCAAAATAAAGGGAAAAGATTTTGCACACTTTAGATGTACACAGGCAATTGCGTTAAGCAGGACTAAGGCTTTTAGGCAGTCTCAGCAGTTGTTTGTTTCTTTTGCTTTGAGTTGAGGGCAAGCCTGTGTCAAAACAAACTATTTCTAGGTGGATTGGGTTTTGCATTGCATTTTGTTATTCCCATCATGGCAAGGAGATTCCAGCTGGGATTAGGCCTCATTCCACTAGGGCTACTGCCACTTCAACAGCATTTCTAAGGGGTGGCAACTAAGGATATTTTGGAGGCAGCTACTTGGAGTTCAGTGCATACTTTCTCTAAGCATTATCACCTTCCTATCTACTCTAAGTCTAGGGCTGGTTTTGCCACAGCTGTTTTGCAAGGCATGTTGTCAGCTCCTACTTCTTTATGATTTGCCAGCCTCCCTTACCTCTGCTTTGGGATTCTACCCAATAGTAAGGACTGCAGCAATGTGGAACGAAGAACATAGTACAGTTTTGTACCTACCATAAATGTAGATGTTCGAGGATCCACATTGCTGCAGTCCAATTCCCTCCTTCCTCTGTGTTTAGGGGTGGTTGTGTAGGTGAGGTTATATGCTGATATTTTTGTATATATTTTTGTATATATTTTTGTATATATTGTACATATTTTTGGTGCAGGTATTTTGGGCCTTGTCTTTTTAGGGTCTTCTGACATCTGGGGCAAGAAAAGACTGAGGATATGACGTCGGTCATGCGCATTAGTACCCTGACGTACTGGCGCCAGTCTAATGCAGCCATATACTCTGGTATTCGGGCCGACTGGACAGCGGACTACCCAATAGTAAGGACTGCAGCAATGTGGATCCTCGAACATCTACATTTATGGTAGGTACAAAACTGTACTTTTCTTCTGGTGATCTGGATTTGTCCTTATCTACTTATGAGGATTCTGATGCAGAGGCCTCTATTCCCTCTGCTTCCCCTCCAGAGGATTTTTCTTTTGGTGAAACCTTACATACTCTATGGGAGCATTTCCACTGGGAAAGCCAGGATTTTTCTGATTCAAAAAAGAGGCTTAGGGATTTCTTACTCCTGTCTCAGCATAGGCCTTTAGCTATTCCTCCTGTACTAGACATTGTTGACGATGCTTTCTCAGAATCTAGTTTGGCCCCTGATTCCTTGCCTCCTGATCCCAGAAAACCTGACAGATATTACAGGGTTCCTGATTCTCACAAGTTCCTTTTTAAAAATCCTATTGCTGATCCAGAGACTATTTCACAGGGACCCAAAGGCATTAAGTCTTATACTGCTAAAAATCATACCCCTCAGATAGAGACTCCAGGGCACTGGATAGATGGGGTAAGAAAGTTTACACTTCTGCAACCTTGGCCATTAGGGTTTTAAACTGCCAGTTTCATATGTTAAAGTATCAACAACATGTTATTGGATTGTTTAAACAGAAAATGATGTTAATTCCTGACTGCGCTGAAAATAAAGACTTAAGAGGATTTAATGCATTCTGCTGAACAGGTTAGAAAACATACTTTGCAATGTGGATTTGATTCATTAGAGGCCTCTTTTGGGGCTGCTGTTACTGGGTCTGTGCTCAGAAGGCATGCTTGGCTTAAGGAGCAATCTTTGCCTGATCATGTTAAAGCTAAATTGTTGGATGCTCCCTTAAATCAGGACTGCCTATTTGGCAACAAGGCTGATGAAGTTCTTAAAAAGATGGAAGATAAAGCTAAATCAATGCAGACTGTTAAGGATTTCTTACAAGTTCAGCCTCCTAGATTTATTAGGCACAGGCCCTCTAAAAATTGGTCCTTTCCAGCCCCCTCCAGGTCTTCTCAAGCCAAACCCAGACACAGCAGAAACCCCAGGTTTCAGTTCCCAAGGGACACACAAGACTAGGCAGTGGGGGGTTTCCGCACCCAAACCTGGGAGCAGCAAGACTCCCCCCTATGGAAAACTGTCTCAATGACTTGCTTTTAAGACTTCCAAGCACTTCCAACTGAATGCTCCTTTAGGCAGAAAGATTGGTCTGCAGGCCAAAAACTGGGAACTCATTACCCAGGACAAATGGGTTTTAAATATAGTATCCCAAGGATACAGATTTCATTTCCACACATTACCAACACCAAGCGGATGGCCAGATATACCCCCAAATCAGTGGGCAGAGGCCCAAAATCAGATACTCTCTCTCTTAAACATGGGGGCTATTCAGTTGGTACCAGAAGAGGAAAAAGGACAAGGTTTCTTTTCGAGACTTTTCCTGGTACACAGAAAAGGCAATACATGGCATCCTATCCTGGACCTTTCTATTCTAAACCTTTCTGGTGATTCTAAAATTCAAAATGCTGACTTTTCACCAGCTGCTTCCTATGCTAGGCAAGGATGCATGGTTGGCAACACTGGACATAAAAGAAGCATACCTGCACATCCCTGTCAGGGAGTCTTGCAGAAGATACCTACGCTTCAAAGCAGGCTACATGCACTTACCAGTTCTCTGCACTGCCCTTTGGCTTATCTACTGCACCTAGGATATTCACAAAGTGCCAAGCTTCAGTCATTGCTTTTTGCAGGCAAAGAAATATTCAAATATACCCATACCTGGACAATTGTCTTAATTCAGGCAGAAAGCAAGGACATTCTCTTCAGTCATCTGGCCTTTGTTGAAAGGGTACTGACTTGTCTGTGGTTCACCATAAACGAAAGGAAATACACTTGGTCCCCTGTCAACAAATTATATTCCTGGGAGCAAGCTTGAATACAGCTTCCCAGATGGCTTACCTCATGCCAGAGAAACAGATACATTTGACAACTTACTTCAAACAAGTGGCCACAAAAAAACAGCTATCTGCAAGGCAAATACTGCAAGCCCAGGGTTCATGGCCTCATGCATTCTTCTAATTCCATATGCAAGGCTGCATATGAGGAAACTACAGTGGTATCTCAAAAGTCTATGATGTCAACATTCACAGAATCTGGAAGCAAGGATTCCTGTCATACCTTGCCTATGCCTAGAGTTCCTTTGGTGGGCAGAGGCCTGCCACCAAAACAGGGGACTACCATTCACATTACCCCCTGCCAAACAAATCTTAACAACAGACGCATCAGACTGTGCATGGGGGGCTCACCTGGCAGGGAACTGCATTCAGGGCAAATGGAACCCAAATCAAATGCACCTGCACATAAATCAAAAGGAAATGTTAGCTGTACAGAATGCTCTGACAGCCTTCAAGGACCACATTCTTCCAGGACAACTAATGCTAAGGGCGGACAACAACACTGTCATGTGGTACATAAACAAGCAGGGGGTGCACATTCTTACCCCCCTCTGCAGACTAGCCGTGGCATTGTGGAACACAGCCTTGAGCTACCAAGTGAATCTACAAGCTCAGTTCCTGCTAGGAAAACTAAATACACTGGCAGACGGACTAAGCAGAAACCTCATGGACCCACACGAGTGGAAACTGGAACCAAGAATTTTCAACATGTTGACAAGCAAATGGGGGAGTCCAGATGTAGACCTGTTGGCCTCCCCCTAGAACCATCAACTGGATAAATTTTGCACAAGGATTCCCCACAAGCAAGCTTGGAAAGTGG
Source organism: Protopterus annectens (assembly GCF_019279795.1). Taxonomy (NCBI): domain Eukaryota; kingdom Metazoa; phylum Chordata; order Ceratodontiformes; family Protopteridae; genus Protopterus; species Protopterus annectens. The sequence continues at coordinate 424,436,143 of NC_056747.1, read as the reverse complement.
ATGCTCTATCCTTCTGCCTTTCCTCCTCTGCCTCTGCTCTCCAAGGTACTACTAAAGATCAAACAGGACAAGCCAAGGACAATTTTAATTGCAACAAACTGTCCTTGCCAACACTGGTACCCACTGTTGCGCAGTGTGTCACGCTTGGCTACATGCCACCTGCCTCAGACTCCTTCCCTGTTGTCTCAGCAGGAGAACATGATTCTGCACCCTCAACTGCAAACCCTGAACCTAGCAGCCTGGCTAATTACCTAATCTCTCATTTACCATCCCTCAGTAAATCAGTGATGGATATCATTTTATAGGCAAGGAGGCCTAGTACTAGAAAATTTTATGCTGCAAAATGGAAAAGATTCTGTGCTTGGAACCAATCTCAAGGAATGAACGCAGCAGTGCCCAATTTACCTCAGATTCTACAATACTTAACTGAGATGCTTCATAAGAGCTTGTCTTTTTCCTCCATCAAAATTCATGCCTCAGCCATTTCAGCTCATTATAGCACAAAGCCTCCCCTCTTCTCTCACCCACTGCTCAAGCAGTTCCTCAGAGGGGCCAAAAATCTAAGGCCACACAGGAGAGCTCCAACTCCAGCCTGGGATCTTAACTTTGTCTTGGAGAAACTCACTCTTCTTCCTTTCGAGCTAGCTGCTACTGCGGATTTAAAATTTCTTTCCTGGAAAACAGCTTTCCTTTTGGCAATCACTTCTGTAAGAAGGGTAACTGAATTACAGGCACTTATGGCAGTGGAACCTTTCATCATCTTTCATGCGGACAGGGTGTCCCTCAGAACCAGTCCCTCCTTCACGCCCAAGGTGATATCCAGTGTGGCTCTTAATCAGTCCATTCATTTGCCTACCTTTTTCCCTAACCCACAGAACAAAGGGGAACGGATACTGCACTCTTTAGATGTGCACAGACAGCTTAGATTCTACTTGGACAGGACTAAACCTCAAAGGAAATCTGAACAACTACTGGTGGCATTTGCTGCAGGGACAGAGGGGAAAGCTATTTCAAAACAAACCATTTAAAAATGGATAGGCCACTGCATTAATTTCTGCTATAAGCACCATGGAAAACCTGTCCCACAGGGCATCAGACCCCATTCAACCAGGGCTGCATCTACCTCTACAGCCTTTCTCAGGGGCGTCCCTACTAGGGACATCTTAGAAGCTGCTACCTGGAGTTCTGTACATACTTTCACCAAGCACTACCATTTGCCAATTTTCTCTAAATCCAGGGCTGATTTTGCCACTGCAGTCTTGCAGGGCCTTATAGCTGGTCCTAATTCTATTTAAATTCCTCCTCCCAACCTTAGCTTTGGGAATCTACCCAAATGTAATGACTGCAACAGTGAAACATGAAGAACATAGTACAGTTGTGTACACTTACCATAAATGTAGATGTTCGAGTGTATTCACTGTTGCAGTCCTGGTTACCCTCCCTCCATCCCCCTTTTCTTCCTTTGGCTATACCTCTACTCTCACTTACTATGCTCTAAAAGCTTTTTGGTGTATTTGGTTTTCTGTTGGAGGTATATCCTTGTATTTATAGATTTAATTGCTTCCCATTAGGGGGGCACCTGACATCTGAGGCAAGAAAAACTAATGTAATGGCGTCGGCTGCATGTTTTATACTCCTGACGACCTGACGTCATGGAAGAAGGGACAGCAACTGACGCAGGACCCAAGACTTTGTTAATCAGGCCGACTGAGGGTTACTACAAGCAGATAACCCAAATGTAATGACTGCAACAGTGAATACACTCAAACATCTACATTTATGGTAAATGCACACAACTGTACTTTCTTATGCTTCACGAGTGGTCCCTAAAACAAGATGGGCGGTGCAGTGGTGCAGCGGTTAATGCTGTCGCCTCACAGCAAGAGGTTCTCCGGTTCGATTCTCGGCTGGGGTGCCTTCTGTGTGGAGTTTGCATGTTCTCCCTGCATTCACGTGGGTTTCCTCCGGGTACTCCGGTTTCCTCCCACATTCTAAACACATGCTTCTGGAGCATTTCTCCCCAGGCCTCCGCTGATAACAGTATCTGTGGAACCTAGTCGGACTTTCCCAGTCAACAAATGTTAAATAAAAATAAAATAAAAAGTAACAGGATTTTCCACAAATGGGGCCAGCCTTGTTGCGACCTTTTTTCCATGTCAATGAATGCCAAATGCAGCAGCTACTTTGCCCTTATTCCCCCTCCAGGGGAGTCACCAAGGGATGCACTTGTACATGATTGGCCCCCACTCCCTGGTCTCCTCTATGCCTTTCTTCCCTTTCCATTGATACCCACATTTCTTCAGAAAGCCAGTTCCTTGGGAAGGAACTTGATACTCATCGCCCCATACTGGCCTTGGTCAAATCTGGTTCCCCTTCCTTTGGTTTCATCTCCAGGAGGAGACGTGGATTCTGGACCCAGTTCTAGACCTCCTGACTCATGCATTAGGGATGCTCCACCCTTCCCTTCAAATACTTAAATTGACAGCTTGGCTGCTCCAATTCCAAACATACAGTCTCCCTAACCTTTCTCCATCAGTAAAACATATCTTGATCTCATCTCATCTCATAAAGCTTTGACGAGAAAGTTATATATAAGCAAATGGAAAAGACTGTCTCTATGGGCCTTGAATAATCGCATTGATCCCTTCTCTGCCCCAGTAGCTTCCATTCTTGAATTCTTAACAAAATTATTTAATGTAGGTGCAGCTACTATTCGAGTTCTGTTAGCAGTGATATCTCATTTCCATCTAGGTAATTTACTCTTTTATTAAGACCTCCCATTAAAACCCCTCCAGCAGCATGGGACTTGAATTTAGTCTTATCCTCTTTGATTCTTCCCCCATTCAAACCTGCATCATCCTACGACCTCAAGTATTTGACTTGGAAGACGATTCTTTTGATAGCCATTACTTCTGCTAGAAGAGTTTCACAGCTGCAAACATTGTCAATAAAGCCACACTACATGTTTTTCCACAAAGACTGTGTATCCCTATGAACAAACCCATAGGTTCATAGGTTGGTACTGAGCTATCTGCCCGAAGGCATATATTAGCCCAGCCACGTTGTGCGGTATTCACCGCCCCTTTAGTAGTTCCCTAGATCCTTGTACTAGCAGCTAGTACCCTTGGCACCTATCTAGTAGTGCTGTTGGTGTGATCCCCGGTGTGAACTTTCTGTTACCCATCCACTCATCAAGGTTCCTCTTGAAGAGTGATAGTGAGGGGCTCTGACTTATGTAGATTGGGACCCTGTTCCATAGTAAGGGAAGTCTCTGCGAAGGGAACCTATCCCTCCAGCATGTTCTATTCATTGTTGTGTTGAGGTTTATATCCCTAGATCGTGTAGCTAGAGTAGATTTGGTTTTGCTAAGATGGAGCATGTTCAACAATTCTGGGTTGGACATGGCTCTGTACGTTAGACAGAGATCACCTCTGAGAAAGCGGTATGCAACAGTGAACAGTCTTAGCTTTTTCAATCGTGCTGCGTAGGGCAACTGTTTGAGGCCAGTATTTCTCTTGGTTAGGTACCTCTGTGGTCTCTCCAGCTGCTGGAGATGTCTAGCCAGGTACATTCCAATTGGTGCATTGTACTCAATAATGGGTCTGATGAGGGAAGAGTAGAGGGGCACCATTACATCCTTAGATCTTGATGTGAACCCTTTCATGATCAGATGGGTCACATAGAAGGATTTTCTAACCACTTTGGCAACATGGTTATCAAAGGAAAGCTGGCTATCTACTTGGGACCCTAGATCCCTTATTTCTTCTTCAGATTTCAGGGGATTACCTCCTATGTTGTAGTTTGCGGGTACTCTGTTTTTTCCAAAGGGGATTACTACGCATTTTTTTGCATTTAGCTTGAGACAATGGCTTTGACACCATGCATCAGTCTCATTTAGGCCCTTCTGGAGGATCTCATTGTCGGCCGGAGACTCTCTTATAGCACCCAGTTTGCACTTGTCCGCAAACTTAGTCAGCCACAGCCATTCCGTGCTTGCTTGTACTTCTGAGAAGTATTTGCCAAACAGGAGTGGCCCCAGGACAGAGCCCTGAGACACACCACTCGTTACTGGTCTGGATTCGGACATAGATCCCACTACTCTTACTTTATGGGATCTGTCTGAGAGCCAGTTTGCGATCCATCTTGTGACGTAAGGGTTTATGTCCAGGCTGGTGAGCTTATCAATAATACCATCTTGAACCAATCCATAGAACTGCCAATTTTTTTCCCCAACTATGGCAACAAGGCAGAATATATGCTACACCAACTGGATGTACCTAGACAATTACGTTTCTACTTACATAGGACAAAGGACTTCCAAAAATCTGACCACATTATTTGTATCCTTTTCAGACTCTAAGAAAGATGCTGCTGTGTCTAAAGTCACACTTTCCAAATGGCTATCAGATTGTATTACCTTTACTTACCAATCTCGAAACATAGAACTTTCCCATAAAATAAAAGGTCATTCTTTAAGAGCCATTGCAACTTCTTCTGCCTTTCAGGCGAGAATACCAATTGATACCATTTGTGCTGCAGCAACATGGGCAAGGCTTCATACCTTTAGCACTCATTACAAAGTGGATTTGGCCTACAGGAACAGGGCCTCCTTTGGGTCCACTGTTCTGAAGAATATCCTCCCTTGAGCCAGCCAAGAAAGATGGTGCTAGGGACGCTGTCCCAACCAGCTAAGAATGAAGGTGAGATAGGACAGCATCACATAAAGAGGTTATGTACTCACCATAATGTTCCATGTGTGTTGTCCATCTTGCCTTCATTCTTACATCCCACCCTCCTTCTCCCAGTCATTTGCTCTTGGAAGACCGAGCTGATGCAATGAGCTGTTAATGTTCTCTGCCCTTCTTGATTGCTCTGTAACATATTTAGTGAACTTTATTTGCCTATATCTGCAAACAAGATCTGGGGAGCTCTCCTAGTGCATGATGGGATAGGGTTTTAGTCATGAGCTAGTGGAAGACCTCAAGCTTTTGTATAAGGCTGAGTCAGAACCGAGGATGCTCGGTTCCGAACCCAACCAGTTAAGAATGAAGGCGAGATTGACAACACACATGGAATGTTATGGTGAGTAAATAACTTCTTTTTTTGTTTTTTTTTTGTAAGTTCAGCTTTTCAGAAAGTCGATCTTCTGACACGCGTGCACGTGTGTGTGTGTGTGTGTGTGTGTGTGTGTGTGTGTGTGTATATTTGTTTTTACACACACACATACACATACACACAGACATTATATATAGAGAGTGATAAGTTATGTATATATATATATATATATATATATATATATATATGTATATATATATATCTATATATATATTGTGTGTGTGTGTGTCTGTGTATATATATATATATATATCTATATATATATATATATATATATATATATATATATAGGTCTACTACCGTAAATCGAAATTACACTATTTTGAAATACGGTAGTAGTGTCCCACTAACGCGAAAGTCACTACGTCGAACGGGACATTTCCTGCACTGTGGTGTGGTAGTGACGGACCTTAGGGTTAGGGCTTGGGTTAAGGATAGTGGATAGCTAGTAGGGCTATCACTATCCTTAACCAAAGCCCTAACCCTAAGGTCCGTGACTACCGCACCACAGTAAAGGAAATAGGTCCATAACTACTGCTTAGTGGAGGAAATACAATTTCCTGCACTGTGGTGCAGTAATCACAGACCTTGGGGTTAGGGCTTGGGTTAAGGATAGTGGATAGCCCTACTAGCTATCCACTATCCTTAACCCAAGCCCTAACCCTAAGGTCCATGACTGCCGCACCACAGTACAGGAAATAGGTCCATAACTAATGCTCAGTGGAGGAAATACAATTTCCTGCACTGTGGTGCGGTAGTCACGGACCTTAGCTTGGGTTAAGGATAGTGGATAGCCCTACTCGCTATCCACTATCCATAACCCAAGTCCTAACCCTTCGTTCGTTCTAGTGACTTTCACCAAAGTGCACTTTTGTTGAAGTGCACATTCGCGTTAGTGGGACACTACTATCGTATTTTGAAATAGTGTAATTTCGATCTACGGTGGTAGACCCATATATGTATGTATGTATATGTGTATATATATATATATATATATATAATTTTTTTTTTTATTTAAAGTGTATGCATACAGTATTCTAAACCAAATCTAAACACTAGAATCCTCAATTCAGAGATGGATGATACAGTGACCTCCAGATTCCCAGATAGGTGAGGGTAGAGAAATAAGATCTTTTATAGGTTCATAGGTTCAAAGGTTTGTTCTAGGCTATCGGCCCTAGGGCCTATACAAGCCTAGCCATAACAATTCCCTGGCTATTTCTTCCCACAGTATTTACTTCCCTGGACCCCTGTCTAGCAGGGAGACTGACGTGATCCCCAGGGTGAATTTCCTATCTCCCATCCAGTCGTCAAGGTTCCTTTTGAAGAGGGCCAAAGAGGCGCTCTGCTTGACATGTATGGGCAGTCTATTCCAGAGTCTGGGGAGTCTCTGTGTCAGGAACCTATCCCTCCAGCATGTTTTGTTCATTGTGATGACAAGGTTTAGATCCCTGGAGTGTGTATCTCTGAGGGATTGGGATTTCTTTAAGTGTAGCATGTCCAACAGCTCTGGGTTTGACATGGCCTTGTATTTTAAGCAGAGATTGCCTCTGAGTAGACGATATGCGACAAGAGTATAGATGGAGTTTGTTTAGACTGTCAGCATAGAGCATCTGCTTTAGGCCTGTTATTCTTTTAGTGAGGTATTTCTACAGCCTTTCCAGTTGTTGCAGATGTCTTGAGAGGTACATACCAAACGGGGCATTGTATTCTATAATAGGTCTAATGAGGGATGAATATCATGAGACAATGACCTCCTTTTTTCTGGATGAAATGCCTTTAGTGATGAGATGTGCCACATAGAGGGATTTCCTGACTGTTGTGGCGATGTGGTTATCAAAGGTGAGACCACTGTCCACCTGTGTCCATAAGTCTCTCATCACACTTTTGGTGTTTAGTGTACTGTCACCTATGTGGTAATTCACGGGTATATGTTTTTTCCCACAGGGGATAACCATACATTTCTTGGCATTGAACTTGAGCCCATGGCTCTGGCACCAAGCATCTGTTTCTGTTAAGGCCCTTTTGTAGAATATCCACATCATTTGGGGATTCAGTAATGGCTCCCAGTTTGCAGTCATCTGCGAACTTTGTTAGCCAGAGTCCCTTAGTATTGGCCTGTACTTCAGAGAAGTAGATGCCGAACAGTAGCGGTCCCGGGACTGAACCCTGAGGTACTCCATTTGTCTGGAGTTGGATTTGGAGTCAGCTACTTTTACAGTGTGGGTTCTGTCAGTAAGCCTTGGTTCTATTGGGGATGGCACGATTCATGCACGAGTGGAAACAACACCCTAATTCTTCCAGGAAATCTCTAGTTGTCAAGTTTTTTGCTGTAATTTTAAACATGCATTAAGAATGTTAAATAAGAGGTAATGTAAAGTAGGTCTGATATCAAGTAAAATAAATTCTTGTGGTTCCATTTCTTACTGTTGTGGAGTCTTGCTGATATGATAGAAAATGATGGTGTTAAGACATATCAAGGAAAGAACATCATGGTGTCACAATGCTTGGTTCTTCTGCTGGCTCTCAGTTCCCCGGTTCTTAACTGCTATGTATGGAGTCTGCTTTATCTTCCAGTGCCCTTAGGATATGAATTCTTTGGGAAGAGGATTCAGAGTCTGGGGGAGATCCTGAGTTCAAGATTCTGATTTTGTGGAGCTTTATTTACAAATTTGTAATAAATTAAAACAAACAACTAATGTCCATTGATCTCTCTTCTTACTCATTTTTGGAAGGTTTAATATGCTGGTTTGATAGTAGCTGTCATAAACAGGAAACTGTCTTTTGGAGATACTCATACAAATGTCCGATTTACTTATGTCATAGGATGCATGTTGCCTTCTCTCCTCTCCTCTCTATCCTGCTGGAACCCTTGAATTAATGAGATTTGTTATTCTTCCTGGCTTATGTTTTTTTTTTTTTGTTTTTTTAAACAAAAAACATCTTTATTAAATTATCAGTTATGGCACAGGCAATCATACATCCTCTCCTCTTTATCTAAAATACTGGAAAAGCCTGTTCATGTGCAACTAGTAAAACTCCTTACTAATAACTAGCTCATTTGTCCCACCCAACATGGTTTTCATCCTGCACACAGCATATCCACTGCACTTGTATCCTTCACAGATATGATAAACAAAGCCTTGGATTCTGGCCAATTAACTTCTGTAATACTGCTGGACCTATCTAAGGCCTTTGACACAGTATCACATCAGAAATTACTACAACAATTATCTACACTAGGATGCTGTCCACTAACTTTAAAATGGTTTGCCAACCACTTAACCAATAGACAACTATGAGTTTGATAGGAAACTCACTTGTCACAATACTTGGAAAATAAAACCAGAGTCCCCAGGGTTCCATCCTTGGACCCTTGCCTTTCATTGACAGTCTTCATACTGCCTCCCTTCAAAGCAGACTCATGCAGTACACTGGTGATTCCACCTTTATCTTTTCCTTCGGTAACCTTCAACGTCTCCTAAAAATAACTCAAGACAACTTCACCTCCATCGAGACGTGGCTAAACGATGCACAGTTACTACTTAATCCCAAAAAGATCAAACTGTTACTGTTCACACCAAAATGTCTTCTCCAGGAATTTAAAATATATTCGCAAAACATTACAGAAATAGAAATCATAACTCAAGCAAAGCTGTTTGGTATCAGCATTGACAATAAACTCTCCTTTGAACATCACATACTAAATTTCATTAAATTACACACTTTAAACTTGGCAAACTCTATAGACACAAGCATTTTATGGACACCCCCACCAAACAACACTTTCAAATACCTTTTCCTTCCCTCCCTGTTGTACAGGGCCCCCATTCTCACTAATCTTCACATGGCACTACAAAATTGCTAAATTTGCAACTGGCATATCTTATTGCACACATGACTGTTATGCCGTCAATGAATTAAAGTTGCTAGATTTGCTGCATTACCTCAGTCATGTACAAGTAACTCAAGCGCATAAAACAATGTACAAGCCAGACAGCTACCCAGCAGTAAAATCTATCCTACAGCTATGTACCCCATGCAGAAATCTCTGCTCCACTAATAAACAGCTTTTAGAAGTATATAAACCTAACAAAAAGGCTGGTTAATGCATCTACTATTTTACCATTGCAAAACTATGGAATACCTTGCCTTTGAGTATCAGTATGTTAGACTCAATTAAGACCTTCAAACTCACTGTAAAAAATCACTTTCTTAACACTCACACCTGTCCTTGCTCCTCTCCTCAAGAATAATTTACTCACTATGCTCTATTAACTGTATAGCTCAGACTACATAGACAGACTTGACTGCAAACTGTTACTCTATTTATATACTAACTTGTATTATGTTTGTAACAGTATGTAAACATATTTCAAAGATAAAATGATTTTTTTTCTGTAATAGAATGAAATGTGTGCTCACAACTGTAAATTGCCAAATATTTGTTCTGTATGTGGAGCTTTTCTCCACGGGCCTTTGCTGAAAATGGGTTTCTGACCCAATAGGACATTTCCAGTCAACAAATGTCAATAAATAAATTAATGTAAATAAAACAAACCATATTCACATAATCTTAGTTGCCAGCATTATATATCTCAAGCCATATTGACATAATTTTAGTTGCAAACATTATACATCACTTATCTGCCCAGTCATTGTCCATCAGACATTACATAGCTCATTTAAATCCTGCCCTCTTTTAAATCTCATTCCTATCTTGTATGTATTGTTCCCACAATTCCCAACTTTTCAATATAATTTGCTCATTTCCTTTTCTAAAGATCCAAATTCCTTTTGTTTTTTCTCTGTTACTATATTCACTACTTCTGTACAGTTGGTTTAGACATTGATTTCCATTTTCCAGTAATTGCGTTTTTGAGAGCCACCATAATTAGATTCAGCAAGGTCTTACTATGTTTAGGAAATTCCAATTCTGTATCATAGCACAGAAAAGTCATTTCCCTAGATACACCAGTTTGCTCATCCAGTATCTCTGAGGGTGGGAGGATGGCATAATGGTTAAGGTGTTTACCTTACAGACACAAGGTGCAAGGTTTGATTCTCACATGGGGTAATTGGCTAGGCTTGAAATGGCCCACAAGGGTAGTTAGCCTAGTACTAACCTATGAACCTATAGAATAGTCAGCAGGGAATGTTTAACATCTGCCAACTCATTACTCTCTCAGAAAATATGCTCCTGATTGGCTCTTTCTTCCTCATCACACCTCCAATATTTGCTCTCTAACTGAGTAAAAATTCTCTGGAGCCTAATTGGGATGTAAATACCTGTGTAAACATTTCCAAGCAAAAATCCTAAATCTTCTAGATTTTGTTGCATGTTTGGGAGAATACATACATCTCCATTGTTTCTTTGTGAATTGCTTATCCAGTCTCTCTTCCCAGTCCTTTCTTCAATCTTCCCAATCCTTTCTAACCTCCTCTGATTGATTCTTTTAGTTATAATGCAGTATTTTGTACACTGTACTAATGACTCCTTTTTTAACAGCAGGTTCTGTTCTAGATTCTACTAAAAATTTCACCAGTGCTGGTCTTTCATTTAGAAACTCCCTATTTATTTCTCTTTCCCTATACTCTGATGTCAATCCTTAATAGGGAAGGCAGTCTCTAATCTGCAGTCCAAATTCTTAGCATCTTCCATTCTGTTACCTTTCCCTCTCTAGTCATTTGCTCCCAGTACCTTGGTTCCTTTGCAAGTTTTCTCCAGTAAATTGCATCCCCTCCTGCATATTATCTATATCCCTAATTGTAGTCTTCCCTATCAGCAGAATCTCCTTGCTCTATTCCTTTGTTGGGTTAGTTCTTAGAGTACTTTCTGCTACTTTATGACTATAATATTCTGTATGATTATTGATATTCTCCTTAAAGACCTGCATCCAAAATCCCAGTCTCTCCTTGTTTCTTGAGCTTCATCCTGTTTCATCATTCTTTTCCACTTGGAATTATAGGTTTCTGCTTCTGCTGTGTATAGGAGTATTAACTGTGTATCATTAGCTGCCACATTGGAACCATTTTAATCCATACTCCTAAATACTTAATTATGTCATGTCCCCATAAATATGGATGTTGCTGAACCATTTTGTGTGTGGGTACATAATTTACAGCTATTGTCGTTTTAGCGTCATTAATTTTGTATCCCAAAAAGATTTCAAACTATCTCCAAATTATTCACAACACTGAAATGTCCTTTCCTGGTGTTATTAGGTATATCATAATATCATCTGCAAACAGAGCCAGCCTTTCCTGACTACTATACCAATTATATCCTTGAATTTCTGAGCCCCTTGTTTTCTTAGCCAATGGTTCCAAATATAATGCAAATAGTAAAGGGGAAAGAGGACACCCCTGTCTGGTTCCTCTGCTCAAGCAGAAATGATCAGAGAGGATCCCACCCACTTCACCTCTGATCCCTCATCCTCATATATCTGCCTAATCAGCTTTATAATTTTATCAGGGAATGCAAATGCCTCCATTGCCCTGCTCATAAAGTCCCAGATTACTTTGTCAAATGCTTTCTCTGCATCAAGACCCACCAACAACAGTGGTATTTTCTTAATTCTGCTTCTGTCTGGATCATCAGTGTTCTGTTAATGTTGTCAAATGTTTGCCTCCCCTCTACAAAACCATATTGGTCCATATCTACCAATTTTGGCATCACTTTTGCCATTCTTTTAGCCATTATGGACATAAACACTTTGTAATCATTGTTTAGTATTGAAATGGGTCTGTATGAAGCTGGATCTGATGGGTCTTTGCCCTCTTTAGGTATTACAGCTACCACTAATTTCTTCCAGGATGTTGATACACCTTCTCTTAAAATAATGTTAAACAAAACCTTCCAGATTGTTATCAGTTTTTTTTCCTTCCTAGCTTCCAAACTTCCACAGGAATCACATCTGTTCCTGGGGACTGTTGTTATACATCACCATTTCTATCTTATCTCATATCCAGTTAGTAATTGAGCCTCATGTACCTGTAAATTGGGCATATTTAATTCATCCACAAACATTTCCATTTGTACCTTTTCTTGGTTTCCTTATTTTTCTGCTTTATACATAATTTCATAGAATTTCCAAAATATTTCTAAAACCTGTATGGGTTCTCTTGTTGTAGGCTCCCTAAGCTTGATGACAGCCCTTTCTACTTTCTGCTGCCTGAGTCATTGGTTTAAAAGTTTATGTGCTCTAAAGTTGTTAAAAAAAACAGTTGCCTAACACCACTCTTTCTAAACTCATACATGTTATTGATGCCAATCCCTTATTTTCTGTTTAGCATTCTGCAGTTGTTCCTCTTTCTGTTCTGCGAGATTCTCCCAATTCTGCCATACTTTAACATCTGCTAGTCCCTCTAAATAATTCTCACTACTTTTTAACTATATCTCCCTTTCATTTCCACCCTATTTTAAACTCTCTGCTAATTTTATCCCACTCCCAGCTATATTATCAGAAAAAATTTCTGTCTTCTCGAATAGCTCCTGAATAACTTACACTACCCATTCCTTAAATTCGGTTTACCTTTAAAACCGTGAATTGCACTGGTTCGAGTGCTCGTATGAGTGGCTCAAAACCACGAAGCTGACAATGTCGACAAACCTTCATGTTAGAAAAACAGCAAATCGAACAGCAGATTTGCTGTTTTTCGAACATGAAGGTCAAAGGAAAAAAAAAGCAAATGGTAAAGCACCCATGCACCCCCCACACCCCCCTACTTTATTATTCTAACTCTGAGATCGCACTACAGTGAGGAAAGGAACCGATCCCCACTATAGTGCAATCCACCCCTGAATGTTTAATGTGCAATGAGCGAATCTCACTGTGCATTTGCTCATTGCACATTCGAACCTTTTTCTGTTCGGTGTTTGCAAATCTTGCAGACTGCCTTTCGGAAATGTTATGTTCGCCCTTCTACAATACATGGTTTTAAAGGTAAACCTTAAATTCCTCTCTTCAGCAGATAGGTGAGAAAGTGCCAGCGTTTCATTTTTATTTCATTACCCCGTGTTTTTATTTTAGTTATTATTGGCACATGATCTGAAATAGTTATCAGGTACTTATCAAAACTTTCAGTTAAATATGCATGTTCCTGTGAAATGTAAATTCAGTTTAACCCAGCCTAGCCCCTGTTTACTGGACAATAACTTACAAATTCATCCCGAACTCCCAGTACTGAATTCACATCTTCAATGCCAAATATCTTCAAAACTCTCTTCAAAAATCTACCCTCCTTTGCCATACCCTCCCTCAGGCTCCCTAGATCTTCACTGCTGCAGATCAAATTCCAGTCCTCACTTACAAGTAAAGGTCCTTGCTGAAAGCCGATTATTTCTCCCAGAATTTTCCCAAGCTCCACTGTAGCAGTCATAGGTTTAATATAAAAGCATGCCAGTGCAATCCACCTCCCTTGCCACCAGCCCCATAGTACCGCAAATCCACCACTACTCTCTTTTTTATCCTCTTCTATCAATAGTGGAGGCCTTCTTACAATTAATGTAGATACTCCTGTTTTTCTTTCTCCTGGGTAGTCCGCTGAAAATCCATCCTGAAAACTTCTGTTTATCAAATTCACATGTTCAGTTCTTTCCAAGTAGTCTCCTGTAGCATAGCTATTTACAGTCTACATTTTTTTAATATAGTTCACTACTCTTTTTTTGTGTTTATCTCTGAGACTGTTGATATTTAAAGACATTACAGAAAGCATCATTGTGTTAAAAAATTATTATTCCCACCATTTATGTGTAACAGCTTTTTTGTTAAATGTCTAGTTCCAGCTTTTGTGTTGCGTGCATACACTGTTTGGCAGGTTGATCTTTTATACAGTTGTTTCTTGTCATATCCATTTGAGCCTATGTCACATCTTGTAAAATTTTGTGTTTTATTGAAAGCATTCAAAAAAAGAGAAACACATCCCTAATACCTGCCAAAACCTATTAAAGTAATACTAACACACAAAACTATGTACATCTTCAAATATTGAAGTTTTACCCTCCTAATAGGAACATGTTTCCCAAACTGACAGCCAGACTCACAGGCTTGGGTTAACCTAAAATAAATGTTATTCAAGTTAAGACACATGGTACAGCCTGTGAGTCTACTAAGTGCTGTCTGGTTTTGTCTTTATAGCTCTCCCAACTGGGTAAAATACTTGAAAATACTTGAAAGCCTTCAGAAAACATCTCCTAGCCAGCTGTCTTTATCAGATTGTCTCTATGGACACATGAGGACCAGATACAAAGTTGCTACTAAGCATACATTTATTTGCTAGAAAAAAAGCTTTATAATGTTCAGTGTTTTTCATTTAGTTGCTTTCTCTTACAACTTGCTGCTAGATCAAGCTAAGGGCCTTAATCCATTCATTCCCCTATGCAAGAATGAGAAAAAGTACATTCATTTTTTTCTTTTGTCATGCTCTTTTGACCATACTTTTCTTCTTTGATTACATTGCAGTGCCTACATTTTTTAAAACTGAACAAGGAGAAAGAGAGAAAGGGAAAAAACAGGAACACCCATTTACCTTAGTATCCCCATCACACTTAAAAATAACTGAGAAAACTTTACTTTATAGCATGCAGAGAAAATCATGCAACATAAAAATATTACTTTTAAGAAAAAAATAGTTTTACTTACAGTTAAATTTCTTCCTCCTCTTCCCTTCTCCTAAGTATTTTCCGAGTATTAATGACACAAAGTAGGGTATATGCTTTAGTGTCCCCTACAAGTTTAAGAAAGTCAAAAAATCCAATATTTCCATATTTTTCTCTCTCTCATATTTCACAAATGTAATTATTGCTTTGTAATCCCACATTTGTCAATTTCCAAGTTACTGGTTTTATTTCTATTCATTCCCATCTCCCAGATCCTGTCTGTGCATCATTTCCAATGTACTCTTGAATCTTCTAGTCAACTCTTGTGCTTTTTTCTTTCTTGCAAGCATTTTATGTTGAAACATTGGATAGGGTTTCACCAGCACAGTTTCTCTGTGGTCTTTATTACCAGAAGAACAAGAAGCTGAATCTGCTTCTGTTTACAGCTCAGTTTTTGTTGGACCAACTTTATATTTTCTCCTTAGCATGCACTGCATCAAAAATGATTTTGCCCCTCCTGGAAAGAGTATTTTGAAGATAGCTGGGAACAGCAGTTTGAATCTCATGCGTGCTTCTTGACATTCCCTGAATAGTGGAGTAAATTTCCTTCTCTTCTGCCTGGTATGCAGTGAGTAATGATTCTCCACAAACACACTCATCTCCCACTTTTAGTACTTTGTCCTTCTGCCACAGTTTGGTCAGAATCATCTCCTTTTGCTGGTAGGACTGCATCTTTACTTTTAAAGGTCTAGGTTGCTTTCTTATACTCAGGTTTGGAGCATGCACATGATGTGACCTTTCAGTTAACGACTCCAAGTGTGGAATGCCAGTCCAGTTTCATATTTGTGCTTTCATAAAATTAATACAGTCTGTTCCTTCAAGCTTCTCTGGTACACAAGAAAATCTCAGGTTTCCCTATGTGCTCCATCCTCTAATTCTATTATTTTTGAAACACCTCTTCTTGAGTAGTCTCATATTTCTCCAGATTTTTCTTCATTTTGACCTCTGGTTTTTGCAGTTTTATCACCTCATCTGAATATCTTTTTAAAGATTCTTCCATTTTTTTCCAGCCTTTTGTTATTTGAGTTGATGCACTCCTTCAGTGTTTTGTTTATTTTAATCAGGTCTGTGTCCATTTGTCATATACTTTCCTCTAGGTTACTGGACGTCATGTCTGGAGCTTAACTGCTTTTTACTGAATAGCTGGAATACACTTCCCAATCTGTGTTTTTGTCTTTTTCAAGGGAAACACTATGTTGGTACTCAAAATCCATAAGTCATTTATCAAAACTGAACTAAGCAGTAGAATTCTGGGAGTGCTATGGCTGACAATGTTCTTGCATGGCTTTATGGCTTGTTGTGTTTCATCTTTTTTGATCCTCATTCTCTGCCTATAGTCATCTGATAACACAACTCAGTTAGGCATGCAGTTATCTTCTTTTGAGTTAGGCCCTTGCTGCAGTAATATTCTGTTGTTCAGTTGACACCCATTTCAGCTGTAAATATTCCAGGCCATCCAAGTCCCTGCAAGTTTGAGGAGAAAGTATAGTCCTTTTGGCCACTATGGATATCTTGGTGTATACCAAGCTGTTTCTGGTGTTCATTCCTCACTTCCTGTGCCACTTGAGTAAGAACTTATATCAGTCTCACCACTCAGCATTTTTTAAAGATTTCACTCATAAAACTTCCTTAATTTTAGACATACATTTTGAGAAAGGGAGCCATCCTTTTAATTTTTATAACATTTGTCTATGGTTATGCCATTGCCATCTACACCGACAGATATTCTTGTGGAGCTCTAATTTCTTTAAAGGATATTTGCTTGCAGTGCCTGTTCTACCTGGAGCATAATTACCAGGTTAACCATTATAATAGCAGAGACTCTTTTTAGTAACAAGATTCAGCTATGTTTAGTGTTGAATCAGATCACATAATATTATGATCATAAGGATCATTACAAGGCACTAGCATATTTCAGTAGATCTCTCACTGATGTAGAGAGTCATTATTCACAGACAAGAATGATTGTTTGGAACTGTGAATGTGTCCATTTGTGCCTGAATGGAAAAGGTGTATTTCTAATTGATCACAAACCAGTAGAAGTTAAATAGCTATCCAAAATTAGTTTAATAAAATCTCTAGAATCTGCTCACCTTTATGGTCCTTTATGTTATACATTTCCTTTCTAGTGGATCATACAATGACCAAAGGCAAAAGGACAGCTGTGTATTTAATTACAAATGTGTAAAATACAGCTTGCCTAAAATCTGTGCTGTATTGCTTTTCTCCCACCAATGGGTTGTATGGATGCTTGACTTAATTAAAATTAAAAATATGTAGCCTGCCTAAAATCCTATTGTACACTTCTATGATATAGAGGCTTCATTTAATTAAAAATGTCATAACCTTCCTAAAGTCTTATACTGTATACTCATCCTCCACTGAATTGCTCGCACTCTGAAAGCAACAGGATATCTACATTTAGTTAAAAATACATTGAGTGTTGTGTGTCTGAAATCATATGGCCATGGATATAGCTAGGTACCTTTTATGTCAGAGTATACACTTTTTTTTAAAATTTAATTAATTTTGTCCAATGAGATGTGCTAGAATGTAATTAAAAAATTCATTTATTTTTGTAATTTTTTTCCTTTTCCAGAATGTCTTGTTAGCTATTTATTTTTCTTAAGCTGTAGTACTTCTTTTCAAGAGCTTTTAGTGAGTAGATGGTATAATGAGCAGAAACTTGCATTTTCTGATGAGAAGGGTACACATACAAGAGCAAGAAGCACTGCATTATGGAAGCTGGTATACATTCTAGAAATCACAGCTTTATTGCATGATATATACTTCTGCCAGAGTTGATCAGACAGAGGCTGGGGGGAACAGGACAAACTTCATTTAATTAAATATATATAATATGCCAGCTGCATAAGATCATGTGTTCAGTACCTCACCACCAACAGTGTATTGGAGAGAGGCTGAAGACGAGAAGATCCACTGCAATTAGTTAAAATCTGTGTAAAGTGCAACCTGCCTTAAGTCTTATGATCTAAACATCCCCACCCCTGCCAGTGAAGACTCACAAGGACCAAGGGCAGGAAACCCTTCCTTTAATTAGAAATATATCAAGTACAGTCTGTTTATAGTAATATTCTCACCTCTCAGTGTGTCATATGAAAAAAATAAATTTGTGGCCAGATTTCCCCTGGTAATATAAATTCCATTCTGTATTTCCCGTTAAGAGAGGCCACTAGCCTAGTGGAACCAAATTGGATAAAAAAAGAGTAAATAAATAAAATTAGTGTGTCTCTCTGTACCCAACAGTTATAACCGCTTTATTGACTTTGTACTCCTCAGATGCTTTATTATTGAAATTCTATTATATGTCAGCTAGGAGAGGAAACTGTGGTTGCAGTATTCAGATTTCCTACAAGGATCTTAATTCCAGGTGCCTTCTATGTTTAGGTTCAGAGCACATTTATAAAAAGTTGCAGTATTTGCCAGTCCTTCTTACCCAAAACCTTAAGTATGTGACTTTTATCTGTTAACACTTGCTTGGAAACCCAGTTCCATATGCTTCTCATCCAAATGATCAGAGATCTTTCCACTCCTGACATCCCCCCCTATCCCAAAGAAGTTGTTCAAGAGGCCTAGGCTTAACTTTTGATTTAGATTTCTTTTATTTTTTTCAGTGCTTCAGTTACCATGTCCTCAGTTATCGCTTTACATTTATCAACTTCATGTCATTTTAGAATCTGTGAATAAGGTCGTATTATTTGGAGTATTTGAACAGGTGTTAATAAATGAATTCGCTATCAACTTAGACTCATTGATATGTTTACCCTTAACTTCAATCATGCCTGTATGTTGGGTTCTATTTTTAAAAGAGTTGATATGATAAGAAAAAAATAAGATTGCTAGTATTAACTACTAGATTATTTTCAAATTGAATTTTATCACTTTTAGTCAAGTTCTTCAAAGCCCTTGCCACATAAATCCAGCTTTTTCTTCTTATAACCATTAGGCTGTCTCTTCAGTGACCGAAACTCAAAGAACCAAATGGGCAAGTCCTGCAGAAACGCATAACCAAAACCAGAAGCAATGCATGTGAAAAGGCCTTTTTTCTTCCTATTTAATTTTAGTATGTTAAGATTCCACCAAAAAGGAATTTTTATATTTAATGTTAACTGATTTATAAGAAGTAATTCTTCCAACACTATAATTCAGGATATTTAATAAAATATTATAGCCTCCATTTTTTGCTCCACATGATCCACCAAGTTTGTTGAACCTGAACACTCCGTTATATGCTGGAAATCATTAAGTCCATTATTATAATGTTCAGATATAGTATCTGGTTTACGTGGAACTGTTAATAGGTTCATAGGTTCATACTAGGCTATCTGCCCTGGGGCAATTATAAGCCTAGCCCGATTCTGTATGGCTTACGCCACCCCTTGATTTGAGTATACTGTGCCCTTTTTAAGGTTTAGTTTACTGTGCCTCTGTCTAATAGTGACACGGGAGTAATCCCTGGGACAAACTTACGATCCCCCATCCACCTATCGAGATTCTTCTTGAAGAGATTCAGTGAGGTGCTCTGCCTCACATGAACTGGAATTCTATTCCAGAGCGAAGGGAGCCTCTGGGTTATGAACCTGTCCCTCCAGCAAGTTCTATTTATTTCTGTGCTGAGGTTCAAGTCCCTCGAGCATGTGGCTCTAAGGGATTTAGATTTACTGAGGTGGAGCATGTCCATTAATTCTGGATTTGACATAGCTTTGTATGTCAGGCATAGATCGCCTCGAAGTAGGCGGTATGCAAATGAGTAGAGCTGGAGTTTTTTTAACTAAGCAGCATATGGCATCTGTTTGAGACCCTTGATCCTGTTGGTGAGATACTTTTGGGGTCTTTCTAATTGCTGCAGGTGTCGGGTAAGGTACATCCCAAAAGGGGCATTGTATTCTATGATGGGCCTGATGAGGGATGAATAAAGGGGTACGATTACCTCTCTTGATCTAGATGTGAAACCCTTTGTGATGAGGTGGGCTATGTAGAAGGTCTTTCTAACCACTTTGGCAATGTGGTTTTCAAAGGAGAGATTGCTATCAACTTGGGTCCCCAGGTCCCTAATAACGTTCTCTGTACTTAATGGGTTTCTGCCTATGTGGTAATTTGTGGGCACATTGTTTTTGCCAAAGGGTATGACTATACATTTTTTGGCATTTAGCTTTAAACCATGGCGCTGGCACCAGTTATCTGTCTTTGTGAGACCTTTTTGAAGGATGTTTGTGTCAGCTGGAGAGTCGATTATGGCGCCCAGTTTGCAGTCGTCTGCAAACTTGGTGAGCCATAGTCCTCCCACATTTGCCTGTACCTCGGAAAAGTATATACCGAACAAGAGTGGTCCGAGGACAGAACCCTGTGGGATGCCACTTGTGACCGGTTTCGAGTCTGACATGGCTCCAGCAACTCTCACTCTGTGGGTTCTGTCTTTGAGCCAGTTTGCGACCCATCTTGTGACATAGGGGTTTATATTTAAGCTGGATAGCTTATCTATGATGCCCGAGTGGGGTATTATGTCAAATGCCTTTGCAAGGTCCAGATAGGCTGTGTGGACTACCTTCCCTTCATCTATGGCTTTGGTAACTGTTTTGAAGAAGTCAACCAGGTTCAAAAGGCAGGATCTGCCCTTGACAAAGCCGAACTGGGTAGGATCTAGTGTCTGTAGGTCCCCAATGTCTTTGTTTATGAGCTCCATGATGATCCTCTCCATAGCCTTGCAGACTAAGCTAGTCAGGCTTATGGGGCGATAGTTTCCAGGGTCCATAGAGGCTCTACCTTTGTGGAGTGGGACCACTGTTGTTGTATGCCATTCTGTGGGCACATATCCTGTAGTGAGGCTGAGATTGTATAGCTGTTTTATTTGAGGGATTAGTTCCTCTTGGAGTTCATGTAGGACGCAACCTGGGACGCCATCTGGTCCCATGGAAGCAGTGTTTTTTGCTTTGGAGAGGGCAGCCTTCACCTGAGCATCAGAGATGTTTGGGAGGCAGCCCTCTGCCGGGATAGATACTTGCTCTTTTGGGGTGGAGAAGTTTGCACTGAACCTGTCTGCCAGGATATTGGCGATGTCTGTGGGTTCAGTGTATTTTTTGTCATTTAGAATCGACTCAGAACAAGTCTGGGATTTGCATCCCAGGTTCCTAACATAACTGAAAAAAGCCTTATGATTGCCTTTGGTGTCCTGTGCAATTTTTCTCTCTAAGCTGGCCTTGGAGGATTTTATGAGGGATCGTAATTTTTTGCTAGTACTGATCAGAGATGCCTTCCCTATTAGGGATTTTGCTCTATCATGTAGTAGCTTCCTCCTTCTGTTGTACAGTTTATTTATGGCATTAACTTATTAATTCAAACAGTATTGAGTAATGAACAGATAAACCCAAAGGTGAGGTGAGGAAGTACATACTTTTTTTATTTTGCTTGGTAAATCAGTCCCAGTGAGGTCCAAAATATTATTCCCATGAGAAGGTTCAGTATTAAGTTGAGATAAAACAATTACTGGTTATAAGTGTGTTCCAGTTAATGAAGAGAATTAAAATCACACAGCAATGTCGTATTCTTGGTATTCAATTTTATAACTAATTGTGATAAAAGCTCCCACTGTCTACTAAGTTCATTATGTGTGGTAGGAGAGCACCACTATGATAGAAGCATTCAGAAGTAAATCTAGAAGCTATGCATTTAAGCTCTTCATTAAACAAGATGGAGCATCACTATAAAGCCATAATGTGACACCACCTCCTGTTTTGCCTTTTTCTAAGACACACTTTCTTTAATGTATTCTGCAATATGTAAGTTTGTAGAGTTTTATGTTTCTGTTATTGCAATTAATGTGCTAGCTTCTGTTAAAACAATGCTTCTTAATTTATCCCCTTTAGATCTCAAACTTTAAGAATTACAAAAATAACATTTTAAAGTTTGATAAAGCCTCTGTTCTTGGTAGTTGGATGAACCAAACTGTTTGGGCATCCTGGCAAAAAAAGCTTTATGTAATCAGATGCTATACCGATTAGAACAGTAGCTCCATAGTCACTGAGATAATACCTTATCATGTGCAAACATGCGATTGTCAAAATTAAACTCTTCCTAATATGTAATGCTTTTAATATTATACACTAAACAGAGTTGTCTCGGTCAAATATTTTATGTGCTTTGTTTCATTGATAGTCAGACCATTGAGGAGGAGGGGATAATGTCACAAAGAATCAAATCAGTTTAGGAGGCTTCAAGAATCTCTGTTTTCTCTAAAATAAAATTATTCATATGATTCAGCGGTGTATTCATTAAGTCATTAATTCCTCCTTGAAGTATTGTTTTATTGTACTTAGGTTTAACCTTGACTTGTCTAGGTAGTAATTCTATATAGTTTTAACTTTAAACTAGAAATAGAGGAAACAGTTATTCTGTCTTTGTCCACAGCACTCAGTTTTTTTGACTATTGATTTTAGTAAGGAATGGCTTATTAACAGACATTTTAGATTCAGTAGAGGATTTCTTTATCTATTTTATAGAATATGTTTTGCTTTCCCTATTTTCTTACTCAGTACTTTTGAAGTTAACTCACCTAGGAACTTTTTTTTTATTATTTCTGCTTATCACCTGGCAGTCTTCCACTTCATTTCCCTCTCTCTCTCTTCCTGTAAATTTCTTATGTCTATCAGTGTCAAGGAATTCTGTTCTCTCAGTCCTGTATAGGCTTATGTTAATTTTCTTACATTGACTTCCCATCTCATCTTGATCACTCATAACTGATCAGTTTACTGTTATTTTTATTTGAGAATAAATCTTGCTCACCTTCTTGTGTTATATATGTCCTTATGCCTTTGTTAAAATAAATCACTTCTGCTGTAGCATAAGGTATATGGGTCCTACCCACTGCAACCAGCCAATTTCTAAAAGCAAAGGACATCTTCCATGCACTCCCAACTGTCTGAAGCTCCATTAAAATGTAGTTTTAGCATGAAAAGCTTAAAAGCATTTTTGCCACTAAAAGAGTGCTCCATCAGCAGGCCAAATGAAACTGTTGATCCACTAGCGATCTTGAAGTTATGGGACCAGATACGCCCCAGCTGGCAAAAGCCATCCACTAACTTTTTTCTGTGATAGTGATTGTGTTTGTATTTCTAAGGTAGTTATGCTTGTATATGTTTTCTATGAGGACGTTTTACTTTTGTCAAAAATTTTACTTGCATTGGAAACTGCTGTGCATTTGAGGCAACCACTTGTTCTCTACCTTATCATTTAAAGACTTATTCGGGTTCCAGTCACACTTTCGAAGTCTCTTCTTTGGCTTACCTATGGAGCAACATCCAGTCACCATAGTAGTACCTTCCTCTGCACCTACAAAAGAAGTTAGTTTGAAAGGAGTCTTCAGATATCAGACTGGCTCCTATTTTGCCTCAGCTGCTGGTGGGTGACTCTACTGTCATCACTTCTTGTTCCTCAGACTACCCATCTTATTCCCCCCCATCATCTTGGCGAAACGTTTTCAACCACCAAAGAGAGATTTAACCATGTTTTCTGCGGCTGTAGAGATGCCCATGACAAGCAAAGGAAAAAACACTTTTGTTGTTATCAGGGGAAGGCATATGTGAAGTGTCTTCACTTAGCTGGGTAGAGTAGATGGAAGTTGGGACTATTTACTTATTATGACTCAATATGTTGCCAAAGTTGTGTGTGCTTAGTGAGAAAAACTTTGTCTCCTCTTTCTGTGGACAAGGCAGACTTACTGGGATTTGACAAGAAGCATATTAATGATTTTTCTTTGTCGTGCCAGTATTCATGCAAGAAAAGAAAAATAAAGATTTCCTTCCCTTTCTGAGTGTTAATTTCAGTCAGAAGAGCAGAGGTTGCTTAGGATGGTTGTACTTGGGGAAATTCTTAATTAGAATTCCCTGATTGAGGGAAGTATTTCATCAGAAAACAAATGAAAAACCAGCTCGAACCAACTTCCAAATAGCCACACTCTGACAGTAGGTCTAGACAATAGTATTTCATCAGGTGTCCCTCCTGAAGAGATTTTTTTTTCTGACACTTTGTATATGATGAAAGGTTTTTCTGTGGGACCTGAATAAAGTTCTGGTGGCACAAAAATGTATTACAGTTGGAAATGCCAAAAACTGCAGCTTATTGCATTTTGACAAGGAACAAGGCTGTGGTGGTGCAGCGGTTAGCATTGTCGCCTCACAGCAAGAGGTTCTCCCGTTCGATTCTCAGCTGGAGCGCCTTTTGTGTGGAGTCTGCATGTCCTCCCCATTGGTTCGAGTGATGTAAAAGACATGCAGGTAGGTGCGTGCATGAATGGGTGTGCCTTCCTTGAAGGTTGGGCATCGGGCTGGCAACTCGGCACTGTAAAAATCCACTGCTAATCATTAGCGGACCAGAGTTCTGCTGTGGCAACCCCTAACCGAGAAAAGCTGAAAGACAAAGAAGAAGATATTAATGATTTTTCTTTGCCCTGTCATTTTTCAGTTAAGAAAAGAAAGAGTTTCTTCCTTTTCTGAGAGTTAATTTCAGTCAGAAGAGCAGACATTTCAGGAAGATGGTTGTACTTGGAGAAATTCTTCCTAGTCAGAATTCCCTGATTCTGAGGAAAGTATTTCATCTAATGTCCCTTCTGAAGAAATTTTATTTTCTGACACTTCGTGTACAATGAAAGCTTTTTCTGTGGGACCAGAGTGAAGTTCCAGTGGCACAAAAATATATTGCAATTTATTGTAGTTGGAGGTGCCAGAAACTGCGGCTATCCCCATGTATTGCCTGCCTTAGTGAATGTTATTCTCATTGCTTCTTTCTTACCTGAGGATCAGCCTCCTGCTCCCAAGAAGTCTGACAAGTTATACAGGGTATCCCAGACACACAAGTACCTGTTTTCTAATCCTAAGGCAGGTCCAGTAGTTACAACTGCTATCCCTATTCCTCCTGGTAAGCATGGGAAAGTAATTAATAAGTTAGGGAAGAAAATATATTCTTGTAGTTCTATATTCATAAAAAAAATAAACCTTTGTTCTCCTGAGGTAAAGAATTAATTAAATGCTTCTGTGACCGCTGTTTCCCAAGTGAATAAGCATATTTTAAAGTAACCCAAAGAAAATGCAAGGGCTCCACAAAAACCAGTAAACACAAAAGAAAAACGAAGCCCAGAGACGTACAATGAAGCTCCCAGTTGGCGGAACCTGTTCAGTTACTTAATTCTCAGCAAAGTCACACAGCGTGGAAACGAAAATACTTAAAAAATCACTTTTATTAAATCCACCAAAACACATTAATGCTCAAACCATACGTTTTTGTTTCTTAACTTCATCAGATGTGGGCTGGAACTAAAACCAGAAATTTAAACCACTGGTAATTATCATAAACCAATCCGAATGTTTTAATTTACATAGTAAATTTAACTTTTTGTAAAAGGAAAACATGATGTTCTTAAAGTGCATGTTCAAAAAATGTAATGACTGAATAATATTGTATCAGAAACCTCAAACAGTATTTGAAATTATTTGATTTCATAAGGCAAAATACATATATAAATATAAATATATTAAAAAAACGCACAGGTAAAAGATATACCTATACCACCATCTATTGTTCACATCTGATGAAGTTAAGAAATGAAAACGTATGGTTTGAGTGTTAATGTGTTTTGGTGGATTTAATAAAAGTGAGAATTAAGTAACTGAACAGGTTCCGCTGACTGGAAGCTTCATTGTACGTCTCTGGGCTTCGTTTTTCTTTTATATTTTAAAGTATGCTTATGATGTTGCTGATCTGTATCAGTTTTGAGGTGATTTACTTGAATTAATTCTCAAAATCTTTATGATGATGTTAAAACTGACATTATTCTCCTTTGGATAAACCATTAGCGGACCGGAGTTCTGCTGTGGCGACCCCTAACCGGGAAAAGCCGAAAGACACAACAACAACAACATTCTCCTTTGGATAAACTGGTTCAGTTTGGCACTTTTACAGCTGATGTGTGATGAAAGGAGAAAAGCTGAATGAAGGAGAGTATCAGATTTTTCAACCCATTTCAAAAGGGCTTTGGCAGCTTTGTGGCTTTTTCTGGAAAGGGGAGAACTTTACAAGTATTCTACATGCAGCAACATGGATCCCTGTACACACTTTTACGAAGCACTGCTAACTGGATTCCTTCTCCAGGTCCAGAACAGGCTTTGTTAGGACCATTTTCCAAGGTCTTCTGCAGTCTTGATTTATTGGCCTTCTCCCTTTTTGTTCTTTTCTATTCTAAGCAATGGTGATATACTCATAAAGCTTAGATTACTGCAGTAATGAACTGTGGTTGAACATAGTAGTTGTGTAGTTGAAACTTACCATAACAGTAGATGTTCTAATAAATAACTGTTTAGTGTTCTCCCCTCCCTCCAGCCCCCTTTCTTGTTTGTTTTTTGTGTTGCCAGGGTATGGTTTTGTCCACCCTTTTTTGTATGCAGTTACTGTTTGGTTTGTTTCTTAGCATTGTTCGTCAGGGATCTGGCCTCTATCCTGGGCAAAAGAAATGATACAAATCTTTTTGCGCACCAGCTGTCTTTTTTTTATGGAGCTCTGCTTGAACTCATAACAGTTGGAGCATATGGAGGCTCCCTTATTTTTTAGAAGTTGGCCAGTTGTAGTGGGGAAGGACCCATACGGCTTAAGCTATAGTGATGTATTAAAACATCTACTGTTTTACTAAGTTTCACACTATATGTGTGTCACTATGTCTTTCTACTACATCTGTGTGTGTATATATATATATATATATATATATATATATATATATATATATGTGTGTGTGTAAATGTGTGTGTATAAACATTCTTATGTGTGTAAATGTGTGTGTATAAACATTCTTAAATACATAATGTAATTTTGGTTGAAGGACCATGATCATGAAATGCTTTTCGCACAGTTTGAAAATAAGGTGTTCCTCATTTTGACTCTCTCACATTGCTATGGTCTGTGCTCCACTCTGGGATGTTTGCATGTTGAAACCTATGGCCTAGACTGCATTTGTTTGCAGCTATACTTGCTTGCTGGATATTTACCAGTACAGAGTACTAGTGTTGACAAAAGTGGTTTCCTCTTCCCATCTAGTGGAGCTGACATTTCACCTTTAAGGCTCTTGCATTGCATCTAGCCAGTAGACTAGTTGAGCATTTTTAACCTAGCCACTGCACTTCGAATAAATACCCAACTAGTTACTCCTTGTGTCCATAAGAGATGGAGGGGGGTATGCATGAGGTAATTTTGTTTCTATTATTTGTGTCCTTCCTGGCTGCAATATTAAATGTTTATGTTTGTATTTATATTTACTGGACTCAGCTTATTTCTTGCCTTTGCTTACTGTGTCTGGTCTGTACACTAAGTGAGACAAGCAGACCATTTATTGGTTTGTTGAATAAATTTGTGGTTTCCTATCCATTTCTGTAAGTTAGATTTGAAGGTAGCGAGTTGTCCTTTGCTTTTCAGAAAGTGGGAGTTTGTTTCAGAAGTGAGGAATTCTTTTGGAAAGATTAGTCACTTAACCTGTTGATCTAGGAAGGAACAAAACCACTCGGAGACTGTTTGAACTTTTGTATTTGAGAGCTTTTGTTTATGATTATAGTAGTCGAACTTCATCAGAAACACATCCATCAGATTTTGGTTATGTCTGTTCTGCAGAGAAGTTCTGTTATTTATGTTGCAACAGAAGTGTAGCTGTCTCAGCCAGCACCCTGTGCTGGTACCATGAACCAGCACCACACTCACTCAGCTCTTTAAGTGAAAAGACAAAAAAAAAAAGTGTGTTCCTTCTAGTGGCACACCAACCAGGTGGCCAGATGCACAACACACTGCCCCTCCCCCTGCCCAGCCATTCAGGTCCTGTTTCTGTGCCCTGCCGCTGACTGTTGCATTCAAACCTGAGTATTGCAGTGCTTTGTGTGGGGTCTAAACTGTAGCAAGTAGTTTGCTACAGATTTTTTTTTTAACTAAAACCCGAGGGCTGTAGCACTGTATGAAGGTAGGGTATAGCAAACAGTTGCTACAGTTTATACCCTGCCTGCATCAAGCTCTACAATGATCAAGTTTTAGTTGAAAAAAAAAAAACTTATAAGCTGTAGAAAACTGCTTGCTATAGTTTATACCCTGCCTGCACAGAACGCTTTATCATTCTGGTTTTAGTTAAAAAAAAAAAAAAAAAAAAAAAAGGGGGAAAAAGAGAGAGTGAGAGTTTTTTTACTTTTAGACCACACATTGAATGCTACAGCACTCAGGTTTGAGCACAAATGCAATACTGAATTTTAAATGCTGGTAAAGCATTACAGATCAGGATCAGCTGATCGCATCCCCATAGCATTTTGCACCTGGGCAGTTGCCCTTCTCATCCCACTTAGCTACTCTGCTGTTTTGCAATATAGATTTAGGTCTGTTGATTCTGCATTTGTGTTACTGCCTGTATTACACATATGTAATTGATCAAGCAGGATAGATAGGGTCATTAACAGTTTTGCAATCTAGATATAAATCATCCGGTAGGAGACAGAAGAGAGACAGGACATGTAGGTACTCTGGGCAACATATGAAGCTCTTACACAAGATTCCTTAATAAGGGACCACTGAAACTTTCCAGGTGGAGTTAACATGCTTTTGTGAGTACATACAGACAGACTAGCACATTGTGCTCTAGTATGGACCTAATGAGGGATGAGTAGATGGAAGTCATGATCCCTTCTGACCTTATTTATTTAGTATAAGTTGGACTGGAAGACTTTTATATTGACAGAGGATAACCTGGTAGTCAAAGGACAGCTCATTTCCCATAAAGGTGCAGAGGTCTCTAATGACAGTATCTGTGTTTTTTTTTTTTTTTTTTCGTGGGGGGTGTTTGTATGGTAGATAAGTGAGAGTAGCTATCTCTTAAACTGTACAATGCTTCATTTTTTGGGTGTTCAGCTGTAGACTGTAATCTTGAAACCATTATCGTGTCTGAGTTAGTCCCTCTTGAAAGTTCTGAGTGTCTTTAAGGAAGCTTATGATAGCTCCAAGGTTACAGTCATCCATGAAGTTGGGTAAACAGAGGCTTTTAATGTCAGATTTGACATCAGAGCAGAAGATACCAAATAGAAGTGGTCCCAAAAAAGTTCTCTTGAGGTGTACCACAGGTGATGCTTCTCTTGTTGGAGAGTGTGTCATTAATTCTACTGGAGTTGTGTCTGTTGTAGTGCTAGTTGGCAATCCTGTGGTTTACGTTTGGATTTAAATTGAGTTAACCAGTCTGTCAATGATTCTAGAGTAGAGAATAGTGTCAAAAGCCTTAGGTAAAGTGAGGTAGACTGTTTGCACAGTTACCCTCTTTCAATTTTTCATTCACTCTTTAAAAGAAGTAGCCAAGTTCAGTAGTCATGATCTGTCTTTTACGAATCCAGATTGGTTTGTTTATAGGGATTATAGG
Source organism: Protopterus annectens (assembly GCF_019279795.1). Lineage (NCBI taxonomy): Eukaryota > Metazoa > Chordata > Ceratodontiformes > Protopteridae > Protopterus > Protopterus annectens. Next base: position 424,406,933 of record NC_056747.1, on the reverse strand, counting down.
TTCCCTATATCCATATTTATGATGTCCATAATGATGATGTACTCTATAAGCTTTTGAATGAGGCTGGTATGGCTTATAGGTCTTTAGTTGTCAGTGTCCGCAGTGGGGCATCCCTTCTGTAAGGAAAACACTACAGCTGCTCCCCAGCTATTGGTATGTACCCAGATAAGATGCTATGGTTTAATAGTTTAAGGAGGTGGAAATCTAATAGGAGATATCTCACACTGACCAGAAGCAATCTAGTTTATTATCTAGACCCCTAGAACTAGTATTGTTGGTTTTAGTTTATGTACAGGGGTTATGACTGGGAGTGATAGGGGCAGAACACTTTGCACTGGGATGCAAATAAGCTACAATGGGGAGTGGCGCTGCATTAATCTGCATGGCTATTAGCAATATCCTCAGGGTTTGATTAGACAATGACCTTCTTGATAAGTTTGTCGCAATACTGGTTATTATTTTTGGGGTTCTGTGCGTATTTAATATTGTGTGGTTGTCCTTTGCTGGCATAGAAACTCTTAGCTTATAATTAGCTCTGCAAGATTTGATTTTACTCAAGATTTTTGTTAATCCTTTTGAGATAGATTTCAACACGCTTGGGTTTTTCTTGAATTCTTAGGGGTGTAAGCCTTTTCTTTATACTATGGATATGGTTTATGGTCAAGTTGTGTCAGAGAGGTTTATTTCTAAAGTTGGTGTTGTATTTGTGATGAAGAGAAGCATAAGCCTCTGTGCAGGAACTGAGACAGGAGTATAGACTTCGGGTTTATGTAGTTGCATTTGCTGCAAAGTCATTGAGGGGTGGGTGACTCTTTAACCATCTCAAGTCCTCATCAGTTACAAGGAGTTTGGCCTTGAAAAAATCTGTGAAGATGGTTAGGTTGGTTGCTGGCCTGTGCCATATGTTGAGTAACACAGCTAGATGATCCGATTTGATTCCTAAAAGCATGGCAGTGGATGAGAAGCAGACAGGTGTTATGTTTGAGGACAAGATAAAATATGTTGGTGTCCCTAGTGAGGGAAGGTATTGTTTAATCAAGGGAGTTTAATGACAAAGTCAAGGTGAAGCTGCATGTATTCATTTGTAGAAGTTCAGATATGCCAGTTTCTGAATGGGTAGTCCCCCAGAAAGATGGCATTTGAATTAATGGAGACTGATTCCAGTTGATTAACACATGCTCGCTGATTTCTGGCTTTTGTGGATGATGATTGGTAGTTTTGTGTGTGGTACGAAGTCTTCTTTACTGGTATAAGGATACAAAGGGGTTCAAGGTTATTGTCCTAGCTGAGTAGTCCAGGGAATTATTTATTGCTGTAACTTACATTTTATAAAGGGACCCCAGATGTATTTCTGTGGGTGTGTATAGCAGTAAATTTGCAACAAGAGAGACCTCCTGTACTAATAAATATGGCTGCCTAGTAGCATCTTGTGGTATGAACTATTCACCTTTGTCCAGCAGTTTTACCATGCTAAACCTCCTTAACACTAATATCACAAATGTCTCATATGTCGTAGTACCTCCTTGCTCTATCTGTGACCATTCACCTAAGTCATTCTGCATAATGTTAAGGCAACCCAAACATGTATAAATGTGGAAACGTGGGTATCCAATGAAGTTGATTGAATACCTTATTGAGGAGGTATCTAATAAAAGAGCATGTGGCTCTTTTAAGCCAATTTTGAGCATCAAAGAATGTGAAATGGCCTCAGGACCTGTAAGTGATTTGACGAATCACTTATGTACATCTGATGGTCCCTTGTTTTATGATTCCATTAATGATGTGGGTTCCATTCCACAGAATAATGTTAGTGATGTTGATATAAGTAGATAGAGTTTTATTACTACATTTACTTTGGATGCCCGTCTTTTAAAATCCATTATTACTAAAAACTGGTGTTTTTTGTTTGAGGGCCAACTAGTTAGTAAATATATTGCTGACTGCCCTCACATAATATTCCAAAGAGGGATGAATTTAAAAGTACGGCTTGAACGTAACAAATCCAACTATCACCACCCATATTATGGGATGTACAAGTGTGAACATTGTTGCTGGTGTAAATACATCAAAGTAGGGAATTCAGTTACAATAAAGAAGGTTAAGTTTTACATCAATGATAAATACAACTGCAACACTAGGGGGCTGGTCTATTTAGGTTTATGTTCCAAATGTCCCTCTTTTTATGTGGGGAAAACTGATAGACCACTCAAAAATAGGATATATGAACATTGTTATGCAATGCAGAAAGGGAACATTAATAATGCCCTGGTTAGACATGTATTTACTTTCCCTGAGCATGATTTTCTTTTTCTGGCCATTGACAAGGTATTGGAAAATGGTAGGGCTGGTCCGACTAGCTTGAAACTGGAAGAAAAGGAAGTTTTATGGCAGTTAAAATTGAATGCTGCAGTTCCACCAGGTTTAAATGAGGTGGTTTCGATCAAAAGTGTTTTAAAATTAAAAACTTTACTAAGATGATAGGAAGAATTATTATCTAATTAATTATTTAGTTTATATTTCATTTAAAGTTTGTAACTAGTTTGTATGGTAATCACTTTAACTTTTTGATGTGATTTAATTTAATAAGTGAGTTATTTGAGACATATATTTTTATGTATAGACTTTTGGAAAATGACTTGGTATTTTTAAAATGGGGTGGGGTTATTTATTTAGTTAATGACATCATCATTTCCATTGTATTTAAACATGTGTTTGTTATTTTTAAAATGTCTGAAGAAGTTTGCATATTTTCAGTAAACGAAAGCGCTTACAAGGATTATTTTGCCTCCAGCATGGTGTTTTCTCTTTTTTGTTCATCTTTTTTTATGTATAACCCTTGACAAGATTTAGAAGTAAATCAGAGGAAAAAATTTCTGTCACTGCTGCCATTGGCCAGTACAGCAAGCCAGCTTTCTTTTAGACCTGCTTACTGACGTTCAAAAATGGAATCTACCTAGTTATCACTGGATGTAAGAAGGTCCACAAAACTGCCTGCATGATGAAATAACTCCATGCATAATTTAAATATGAAAGTGAAGTATGGTCACAGTCAAAATTTAGCCCTACTTATTCACTTAAAGATAAGTTTAACTTTTCGAAGAGAGAGAAAACAAAAAATCAATTAGATAGCATAAGCAAATTTATTATCTTAATAAATAGGGCTTCACTGTTAAGCAAACCAAGACACAAATGGAATTCATTCACTGGCAAGAACCCAAAACACTTTATTATTGACACAATTATAACACATACAGTAAACCTGTCAGCCTTTTCAGAATAATTTTTGACCAAATTCATGAAACTGCTTCCAATACAACCGTTTAGCATAAACTCTCTAGTAAAGTCTGTAACTGCCAATAATATATGTATACCTCCTGTATGTATATTCAAAACAGTCAGACTTCATGACACAGACGAATAAATAGCTTCCAGATAATAGTCCTTTCAGATGTGGCAGTCTTTGCCTCTCATTTATCAAACTGAATAAAGACGGTACTGTGAAAACCTCTACTTCATATCTACAAACTCAGCAGCACCCAAAACATTTATCCTTACATTCTGAGGTATGCCATCATTTGTCTATGTCTAAAAGCTGCCTCCCCAGCCTTGACATTTGTCTTGACATTTCTTCTTCAAGCTGTATGAAAAATGCTTGAGAAACTAGTTCACCCAAATGATAACTACAAAAATGTGGGACTGCATATGGACACCAACATGTTTAAGCAGACACAGAAGAACTGTGCGAGTCATGTGAACCTTAACTGGGTCTCCAGAATATGGATAAAGGCCTTTTCACAGGGACTTTTTCATAAACCCAACAAATATTTTCAACTTAAAGTACCATTGTTTCACAGTATCCTTGCATGTTACATCTTACATGTTACAGGTGTAATACAGGAGTAACAGCCTAATTAATATGCTTACTTGACAGATACTAGCCTGTCAGGTTAGGTTGTTCCCTCTCTTCAACTTCTTTAAAACAGGGAGTGCTACAATAATCATTTTTAAGTCCACTCCTGTTTTCATTGTCAGACTTCTTCCCAATGACCTAACAGATGTCAAAATATTTCCAGTGTTTAGTATCCAGCTGTAGAAGTAGTTGCATCCACATCTGTCACCACAGTAGCTCCTGTCATGGGAAAATATTTCCATAGTCTGCATCCTTGATTTAAATAGCCTAAAAATAATAAATCATATTTTGTTGTAAAATTTCATCCCAAGCAATGAACAAAAATGTAAAGAAAAAAAAAATCAGCTGAACAAGCCTAGCAAGCTGATGGTTGAAAAAAATGTCTATACATATTTAAAGCATAACATCATTTTACAGGGCTTGCTCTGTAGCAGAGCTCCTAGCAGAAGGTAGTAGATTGTACCAGATATACAAAGGGGTTGGCATGATGTAGGGATAGTAACAGGTGCATTCATAGCTGGTTTGAAGTTTGTGTGGAAGCCTGCACACACAAACAAGTGTCATATAGCAGTTGCCACTTTAGCAGAGGCAAAGGCAGAAACAGCTGTCATGAGTTCAGAAAACCCTGATTACTGTCTGGCTGATGCTTTATCTCTGGAGTCAGGGAATGGGAAACTGATGGCCAGCAGTAAGTTGGGGATGACAGAAACAGTATTTATCAAACAAAGTTATAAATTCATGCAAAGACAAATTATTGCAAATATTCAAATGAATAGTATCGCAGAAAAGAGTAGATAAGCATGTATGTAATAAAATACAGATACCTGTCTGGCACAACAGGATGGCATCAGAAATTAAATGCTATTGTTTGTTTAGAAATGTAAACATCATAAAGTAAAATTTTGAAAGCAGAGCAATAACATATTGTAACAAATTAAGACTGGCTGAAATACAGTTAACACAGAATCTTAAAATTAATGGAAACACTGAGAAAATCAATACATAGCCAAATTTCAAATGGGCTGAGTACATATTTCTGAAAGACATTGTAAACTGAGTCATAAACTATACTTCATTGAATTAGATGGTCTGAATTTACAAACAATCTGTAAATAATTTCAGAACTGAAGCTACGCTGCAAAAATCAGAATCAGAAAAATGGTTAAGTAAGCCAGAGCTGATCCATAAATGATGTTGCATGTCTGCATATCCAATGCTAAAGTTTGGTGAAATAATATTAGTTTGCAGTGTTATGCAGATGAAGTAAGCTCTGCTTATTGTCCATGCCAGTGTGGGTTCATTTAACAGCTTGTGTAATGGATAAGCTGACAGGTAGGAAAATGGTGAGGTGATACCTGCTCACCTTAGTGGGAAAAAGGCATGCATTTCTGTCTGTAATTCAAAGTAGAGGCAGAAAAAACAAGTGTGTGTGTTTATGGGAAGAGGGACTACTGAGACTTAAATCAGCCACAGAGACAGGGCAACCTTCACATTCACCCAATGTATACCCAGCTGCTGGAGTTCCAGCTGGCACATGCATCAGGAACACTGGGAGTAACAGAAAAATTGCCGTAATACTGTCTTTTACATGTACTCCACAGTGTTGCAGTGACATACCAGATAGTCATCGGGCAACAGAAACAAAAATGTGGCCAAAATTGAGAGAGATAAAGTTGTTTGTACCACAGTGTTGATACTGCATCAGTTTTTCCATGTGGACAAAGTCACAGTGCAAACTGCCCCACAGCACACAAAGCTGAAGAGTAATTGTTCCAAGCATTCATTTGCAGATCTTCATTTTAAGTAATTGACAACTTTATCTAGGTGGAAAGAAAGATCAGTGCACTGAGTGTACTAGCATTGTATGAGAGTCATCAAAATGGAAGCAGTTGCTATGTAGCTGACAACAAAGAAAGTCACCTCCCCTAATCATCCTGTAAGTTGAACAGCCTCTGTTAACCATTTCACAGGCTTCCTTGGCAAAGATTAAACCAAAAAGTGAAGGCAAGTGACATTTTAAATGGTAATAACAGAGCAAACATTGCACAAAATAATGTACATGTGACTACTCATATTTGAATTTATTCTTGTAACTAATGTTAACATTATCCATAATTTATGAAAATAGCAGCAATGACGTAGAAAATTTATAGGCAGCCATGCATCGTCATTTTCATATATGCATTAAAGAACTTTTGAGAAGGGATTTTTTTTTCCAAGTCTTTAGAACTGGCAGTGGAACCCTCCCAGTCAGTGGATAATGCTTTGCAGATTTTTACCAAATATATATGAAATTCAGACAAAGAAAAATAATAACTTTATGGCCTTGGGCAAGTTTACCTAAGAGCTTTATTGTCACATAAGAGAAAGACAGTGCTATCTGAAGCAAAAACTATGCCATGGAAACATTATGTGAATTTGTTTTGAGAAATTACACATCAGCATTGTGTGGTGTTGTAGGGCAATCTCCTGCACAGACTATGCTAACTTTAAAACAAAAAAATTCTTTCCTGTGAATAAAAATGTTTTGATCACTCTTTAAAAAGCCATGATAAAATTGTTAAATTAAGTAACATATTGATGACAAGGAATAGACTGTTTGGCAGTTTTCTACCAAACCTCTTAGATGTCCTTAGAGAACAGCTCCATATAAGGGGATGTCCAAAGCCCTAGATGATAGTGTAAATAATCAGCAGTCCAGTTGTGGCTGATTCACAAGCATTGTGAGTAGCACTGCAGTAGTGATGTTAGTATTTCATTGTTTACTGTTAATGTATGGATGCTTATAAAACTGTACAATTTCACATTTCTCAGGGGATATCAGTAACATTTTAAATTATTCAAAAGTCTTATTACAGAATGCCATTTTATAGGAAATGCTGAGGCATAAGAAAAGCATAGTGAAACAGGACAAAACATAATTTTTCTGTGTAGTTTTGTATATTTTAATATTTCTTTTTATTGTATATGCTGTTATTTAATTTGCGGTGGTGGTGCTGCGATAGCATTGTCGCCTCATAAGAAGACGCTGTCCAGTTTGATTCTCAGCTAGAGCATCTTCTGCGTGGAGACATGCGTGAATGGGCGTACCTTCGTTGAAGGTTGTGCGGCTGGGCTGGTAACTCGGCACATAAAAATCAACTACCAATTATTAGCGGACCGAAGTTCCCCTGTGGCGACCCCTAACCGGAAAAAGCCGAAAGACACAAACAAACAATTGTATATGCTGTTATTTGTGGAGCTTCTTTTACAAACCACATTATTGCCATAGTTATTGTTTTCAAGTAAACTGTTCATTAATGACAGACTGTATGCTGTCTGCTACCAGTTGAACTTTTTGCTGTCATTGGCCTTGGCTGCTGCTATTTTTGTACTTCTGACTTCTCTGAGAAGGAAAGTTTGTTTGACTTTATCACAGGTAAAGATACTTGTTTTTGGGCATCAGTGATGCTAGTGCCGCTCCAGTTTAATGACTGTCAGGCATCTTTTGCTCTGCATGATTCATCACCACTGGAGATGTGATATCAGCACTTGAGAATCACTACAGGATCTAGGTTTATCACTGGAGAATTCATTATTTTTTATGCTTACACTCGGCAGAGATTGTTATTGCATCTTGTTTGTGAACAATGATATAGCGTACTTTGGTTTATAACTAAGGGAGAGCACACTGCTTTTTGATTTCTTTGACTGCATTGTTGCTCTGACAAAGCTTAACACAACAGTCTTTATCCTTAGTGTCAGATCTGTATCAGTTTTAGAATAAGCTTCTACTTCTTTGTAGCAGTGAGTTCTATCCCTTAGGGACTCATTATGCTATTCTTTGAGATATGAAAATGAGCTCATGAATTAAAGGAAGGTCAGATCAGCACTTGAGTTATCTGTCTAGTGAGTGCTTTTACTTAGGCTGCCTGGGGCAGTGAAAATAAAATGAAACTTTAATAGTGCTGGAGAAATAAATGTGTGACCATGTATGTGTGAGTATAGGTAGAGACAGTTATTCTTTCTTAAGACAAAGCTCTTTTTGTTATGATTCCCTTGTCAGTAGTGCTTTTTCCTCTATAACTATCCTGATTTCTTATAAAGGTAGTAGTGGAGTAAAGAACCATACTTACTCCTTTTTCTTAGTTCTTGTGTCCTAGTTATTTCACATAAAACAAACATGCAATTTTTTAATACATAGTTATTCTTTTATTGCAGCCATATCTGATTGACCTTTGCAATAACTGCTTGACTGTGAGGAAGTGTCTCCCTTAAACTACTATTTTTTTTTTTCATGAAGCAGGCAGCTGCTCATCTCAAGAGGTCTAATGCTGACAGAAATATGTTTTGCACTTGTTTGCCAATAACATGATAGGATTTGCAAATCTTGGAAAAGGCAAGGCAGTCCAAATGAATTAAAGTACAGATTGCTCTTGCATTGCCAAAAATACAGTGCTTCCCTACATTTGCATAAATTAATAGTTATTCTCTTGTTTACCTTTGTGCTTATAACTTCATAGTGTCCTTCCCACATAGCTGGAAGTAATGTTATTAATCAGTTAACACCTTCAAGTATTTCATTTAGTTTAACAGCATTTGTACTCACCGAGGTACAGTGCTTGTGTAAGTTAATGCATCGTTATGGAGACAAGAAAGATTGAGACTTCAGAGGGGAAATGATTTAAAATGGTTTGATATCAACATGTCTGCTATGTAGTATATGCAGTAATGTAATGGTGACAATACTAGACTGACAGTTGGGATACGTATGTACTGCAAGGTAAGATGGTGCCTATTTTAAATGTTGTAGTATTTCCTTTTGGACCGTGGCTTTAGTTCTGCCACTTCATCTTTTTATACTGTCCTATCTGCATCATTATACATTCTATGCTGTTCTGCCATCATAAGCAAGATAATATACTTAGGTAGAGTTCCATGAGTGTAAAAGAGTTAAAGCTGTTAGAAAACTTGGTGCTTCAAAATGATATTTTGTTTTATATAAACAACAAAAAATGATGCAGTATATAATTTTTATTACTATATAAACATAACTTTCAGCTGTCCAGAATTTCACAGATTGTCCAGATTTTTGCCTCATATATATTTTTAAAACACCTTTATTGAATTATCATTTGTAACATAGGCAAACTTGTAACTCAAAGTACTTAAGCAAACTTACATTTATATAAAAGTAATCTATCTTAACAAGTTCACTTACAAACATTATACATTCCATATATTGTTATGTAATCTAAGCAATGTTAAAGTATTCAGTTCCTGCCCTCTCTGAAACCTATTCTTCCTCCAAAACATTTTTCTGCTTGTGTTGTTGCCACAATTTCCATTTTTTCCTATGTAATTTACTCTTACCCTTTTCTAATGATCCCACTTCTTCTTCTTTTATTTCTGTTGCAGTATTCACTACTTCACATATAATTGGTTTAAATATTGATTTCCTTTTTCTAGTAATTGCTTTTTTTTGGCAGCCACCAGAATTAAAGTTAACAAGGCCTCTAGGCAATTCAGATCTCATATCCCAGCTCAAAAATATCATTCCCTTAGTTACACTTATTTGCTTGCACAGTATTCCTGCCAGAGTACTCTGTAGGAAATTTTTAAAGTCTGCCCAGTCACTACACTCCCAAAAACATGTGTTCCCGATTACTATTTTCTTCCTCATCACACCTGCAACATTTGGCGTATGAAGAAAAATTCTTTGGAGTCTGCTTGGGGTATAAAAGTATCTATGCAAATATTTCCAGATCCAAAAAAACCTAAATCATCTTCATTTTGTTTCATATTTGGGAACCAATTTTGTTTCATATTTGGGAGCCATATCCATGTCCTTCCATTCTTTATTTGGGATTGCATATCTAATGTTTCTTCCCAATCTGTTCTTGATTGATTCCTTTCTTTTTTTTTTTTTTTTTAAAGCAGCTACTGTTCTAGATTCAAATAAAAAAATCAGTGCAGGTTATTCAATTAGGATTTACGTATCCCTCTTGGTCTGTACTTTGATTTCAATTCCTGGTAGGGAAGGCAATCACTAGCCTGCAATTAAGTGTCTTCTTGACATCTTCCCATTATATTATCTTTCCTTTTCTAAGTATTTGCTCCCAATACCTTGGTCCCTTTGCTGTCTTCCTCCAGTAAATTCCAGACCACCTCTTGTCTTTTTGGTCTCTTCCTTGTAACATTTGTGGTTTTCTGTCAGACTTCAATATCCGTCATAAAATGCATGCTAATGCAAAACTTATAAGCTTATCAACTTTGTAAGTTTACAAGAACAATGTTTAAAATATGTCCCTATTTTGGGCCATTGCCTCCCCTTTATTTTGGCTCTGTCCAGTATTCTGGCTGTACGAGATTGTGAGGTATACATGTAAGGTATATTTTTGTACTTCAAGTCCACTTTTGTCTGTCTCCTCTTTTTGGCACACTCTGTTTTACTTTTTCATATATTATAATGTAACACCCATAGAGACACCAGTACAGAGTCTGACACTCAACTTTTTTTTTCCATAAAACCTCCAGTGCCCATATTAGGAAACCCTTTTGAACTAATGATGCAGGATTCTAAGAGCCTATTCAAGATACAGAGAAGAAAGCCAAACTGAAACTTCAGACTCCTCATGCAATTTACTCTCTTATTAGGTGGCCATAATCCAGCAAGATTCAGTTAGACATTTTGACAAAACTGTAGCTTATGTATTAGTAAGGGCTTTGACATATTACCTGTCACTAAAGATGTCCGATTGCTACAGTTTTGTTTTTCGCTGTGGGGGTTGATGGAAAAATGCTGATGAGAGAAACTCATTGTCTGTGACTTCCATGTAAGTGTTTCAGCTATCCTCCATGTAGCTATTCCTTGAGATCCAACCAAAAGATATGTATAATTGTAAACTGATCCAACAAAGAGCAAAGTAAATGTCCAGGCACCACAGTCATAAAATGAATAATCCACTTTATTGTAAGAATCACAGGAGCAACCACAATAAGCGCTTTCGTCTTAGCCACAAGACCTCATCAGATACTCCTTCCATGTGTAATTAATCTTTTATATAAAACACAATTGTCATTAATTAAAAATTTAAAGAAACAGTATCAAAATATCACTTCATTTCATCCTAAAAATGTTGAATAAAACATAAAATACACTTTAATTATAAAAAGTTGTTTTTGTAAATGAATATATGAATAATATGTCATGTTCATATCAAATAAAAAACTTTTCCTAAAATGTTGTAGATGTTAAATAATAATTTAAACATAATGACCATAATAGTAAACATCTGTATGCCCTGCTAAAATTCACACCAAAGATGCCTTCTGTGCTAGGACCGGTTTTACAGAAATGTATTCATTCAATCCAGGGGGTAAATTAGATTTCAACCTAAGTTGCCATTTCAGTTCTTTGTTAAGCAACATATTCCTTAAATCCCCACCCCCCGTATAATTTCTAACTGTATCTATAATGCCAAATTTATATCCACTAAAGGACCCACATTGAATGGAATGTTTATACAAAACACTAGTCTCTTTTTTATTTTTGACATCATAGCAATGTTCATACAGCCTATACTTAAAAGCCCTCTCCAGTTTACCCACATAGTATGCGGGGCATCCATTACATATGGCCAAATACACTAGCATCTTTGTATTACAATTACCTTTACAAAATTTTACCCTACTACCAAGCCCATTTTCCAACTGTACATAATTCTCCCTAAAGATGTTAAAACATTGTTTACGACTACCACAGGGAACTGTAGCCTTTCCATCATAATTCATTTGAGGTATACAAGACTCAAATATTCTTTTAAAATTAGTACCTGTCCTGAAAGAAAAGGTAGGTGCTTGACCAATAGTTTCAAACAGTTCCTTATTGGCTTTTAACATACTCCAATTGTCCCTAATTATTTGCATGCATGAAAGGTTCAGAGAAACCGTTATACTCTATAACACATGCCTTTTCATATTTATTTCCAGTTAAAGTTTTTGTATTAAACATACAATGTCTATTGGCCTTATTATTCTTTTCCTTATCTACCATAGGCCTTCCTAAAAGTGGTCTGTATTTTTGACCCCAACCCCTGTACACTTCTCCCAGTATCACATCAACAAAGGTATCTGGGTATCCCCTTTCTACAAACATAGATTTCAATTTCCTAAATTCAGTTTTTAGATCTTCATATTCTGACGTCATACGAGCTATGCGTACTGCTTGTCCTTTCACTAAGCTCCTTTTCATAAATATGGGGTGATTACTGGAAAAATGTAAATAGCTTTTGCACCAAGTGGTTTTCCTATATATCTTGGACTTAAACCCATTCTTGGTTTGAATTATAGTAGTGTCCAAATAATTAATAGATGTCTTATCCCATATATATGTAAACCTAAAGAAGGGGGTACTTCCATTGATGTACTGAACAAAGTTCTTCACATTGTCTTCATCTCCTTCCCATAATACAAACATGTCATCCAAAAATCGAACATAAAGATGAATATTTTTCATAAAATCACTTTGAAATACAAATCTATTCTCCCATTCCAACATAACTAAATTCGCATAAACCGGTGCGCATGCTGCCCCCATTGCGACACCACTAATCTGCTGATAATATTCTCCCTGAAAGTATATGTAATTATTGTCCAACACTACTTACATTAACTGCAAAATAAGCTGAATTTTGTCATAGGGCAAAGATGATAATTTGTACACACTATCACTGAAATATTTATACCCCTCAACTCTGGGTATACTAGTAAATAGATCAGTAACATCAATAGTAGGAAAATTCAAATTTTCCTGCCATACCTCCTGAGTCAATTTGCTCAAAAATTCCCAAGAATCTTTTATTAGATGATTGGTGTTTATAACTATTTCTTTCAACCAATAGTCTGTGTAAACTGCAATGGGATGTGTTTTAGAGCCCTTAGCCGACACAATTGGCCTAAATGGAGGTTCCTTTATATTTTTATGTGCCTTAGGTAGTCCAAAGATAATTGGAACTTTGGGATATCTTTGTTTTAAAAAATATAAAGTCTTATTACTAATTCTATTTTCTAGCAAATATTCTTCTAGCAGAGAATCGATCCTACCATATGCTATATTAATCTCATTCTTTGAAACTGGTGAATATGTTTTCGAATCCATCAAGATGTTTGTGATAACATTGTTGTATTCCTCCATACTATATAAAATGGCACCCCCTCCTTTATCTGGTTTCATAATACGTATAGAACTATCATTTTTTAATGTATTCAGTAAAACCTTTTCTTCGTTACTTAAATTATCTTGTCCATAAATTCCTTTCTTATTTTTATTAGTGACACCATATACCTCATATAACTCTTCAGTTACTTGTTTTTCAAAAGTCATAAGAACCGGGTGTAAGGGGGGATTTGTAGTACTACACCTAGTAGGACCTACTTCACTTTCTACCTCTCTTGATTCATTATTTCTGAAAACCATAGCTAGATTAAGCTTCCTTAAATAAACTTTCAGATCAACTAGGGGATGAGCAATATCTCCCTCACTCGAAGATACAAATTTAAACCCCTTAGACAATAGCGAAAAATGTTCCCCTCTCAGGGTTGTGCCAATATAATTGTAAATTTTAAAACCGTTATAATCAGCCACTATGCCGTCCATGTCAGCCTCAAGTGTTATTCCACTACCATTCAGGCCCTTTTCCAACCCTTGTTGTTCTGATATGGGGTTTGGGGGTGATGCTGACCCGAATCCATGTTGTACCTGTTTTTGTTGGCCAATCTCTCTGACCTTCTTGGAACATTTGAGTTTTTTTGTTGTTGTTGTTGATCTGAAAAGGAATCTAATTCATCCAACCCTCTATAAACCTCATTCCTAATCCTATCCTCTCTAACATACTAGAAATTCACCCCTTCCTTCTCCATAAAAGCTGTTCCCATTTTATTATAAGAATTATATTCCTTAAACCTAGGCCCTGGATATACATTTCTATTTGCATATTGCTATTTATCTCTTGACAATTTTTTCTGTTTTTTCAAAAAAAATATTGTCAACCCTTTTGTTCACTCTCAAAAGCACTTTCCTATATAAATAATCATATTCCATAAACAGTAAGTCTTTTAAAATGTTGTTATTCAAAAGTTCTACCTCTTTCTTTAACATTTCAATTGCAACTTCGTTGTGTTTAATAAGCATTTTTAACAAATTAATGCCACAGTCATCAAAAAAAGCATCAAATTCATAATTAATACCAAAAGGATATTTAAAAATCCTAAGACCTTGTGGAACAATTTTTAAATCACAGCAACATTGCAAATAACCATTGTCCATTTGTAAACACTTTAACCTAAACAGTCTTTTTTCAATGATGATGCAGGATTCTAAGAGCCTATTCAAGATGCAGAGAAGAAAGCCAAACTGAAACTTCAGACTCCTCATGCAATTTGCTCTCTTATTAGGTGGCCATAATCCAGCAAGATTCAGTTAGACATTTTGACAAAACTGTAGCTTATGTATTAGTAAGGGCTTTGACATATTGCCTGTCACTAAAGATGTCCGATTGCTACAGTTTTTTTTTTCGCTGTGGGGGTTAATGGAACAATGCTGGTGAGAGAAACTCATTGTCTGTGAGTTCCATGTAAGTGTTTCAGCTGTCCTCCATGTAGCTATTCCTTGAGATCCCACTGTTCTGTCCTTTCTGTGTTGTATCTATCCCAAGACACTGGGAGCCCCTTTTATGGCTTATAACCACGCCACAGCCAGCTGTGTCCTTGTTTGCTGGCTGTTTTGCACTTTACCATGGGGTTTGCTGCAGTGTATACAAAAAAATTGGGTTAGCAAAGATCCAAGCATAAGATGGCAAGAGAAGTTGAATTCTTCACAACTGGTATTGCCCCAGATGAGTCACAGTTTTTAAACTGGTAATAATGTTTCTTTCTTGTCAAAGTTTCCTTGCCGTAACACTTGTGACATATTCCTCATGTCAAGCAACCAGCAGTTTTTTAGAACTAAATAAATCTAACATATTCAGTAAGTGAACTGAATTGTTAAAATTTCAAATAATTAAAAAAAAATGGTTGCTTCTTGGTTACTCAGTTCAAGCACCTTAGTGTAAGGTCTGCATCTGTTATGAAAAGGGGACTCAAAATGAGAATGAATTAAAGGAAACTGCAAGCAAACAGTGAACATTTTTAAATCTCATCCTAGCATTCTACTCAGTACACATCCTCTGGAGAAGATGTATAGTTACTAACAGTTTATTTTTTCTTCCAGTACTAAGTAACCAAATGAGATGGACATTCCTGACATAATTTTGTACTTTGCTTAAATATTCTCTTTCACACAATACAATCTGCAATCCTAGAAAATGTAATTAAAATACTTTCCCTTTCCCGCGGGATCTTCTTTTCATTCAGTTAGACTAGCAGTGCTTAGAATTACTGCTTATTTCAGAATCTCTGGTCATAATGTCACTGTTTTTCATTGACTGTGACAGGTTTGCATTCTTTGACTTCTTCCACAGACACTTTGGTAAGCCTTTGCTTTCATCTGCAGAAGGTGCTGGTAAGTAGTAAGAGTTCCTGTCTCCTATTCACTTTTTAGCAGATAAATGAAAATAAAAACAGTTGATGCACATTGTTAACCACAACAAAAAGTACAAAAACAACATTTTTTCTCTACCACCATACCCCTGTATCTCTAAACATATTAATATTGCACAACCTTGGGGGTAACAGAAAGTTCGCTTACAGTCTTGCTGTGTTAAACCACCCTTTTTTGCTGAAAAACAGGAATCCGTCAACCTAGTTTGGCAGGTGCCATTTAATCGGTAAACAACTCAAAGAACAGGGAATACAGGAAGTAGAACTCTGTGGTAGTAAAAAGTAGTTAAAAATGATGTCTTTGCAGATAGCAAGGACTGTGAAAACAGACACTTTGGTAATCTGGCATATTTCATTTTCTTCCTAGTATAGATATCAGAGACTTGATTATATCAGTTAAGTCGGTGCAGGGGGTTGATAACCCTGTATGGGGAGGGAATGTGGAAGCTTTACTTCCCAAAAAGAAAATTGTATTTGAAATTATACTTTAAATTCCATTTTTCATATTTATTTTGACTTTGGAAATGTCATTGACATCAATATCATAAAATCAAATTCGGTCAGTAGTGCACAGTGCTGAAATGAGTCAAAAGAGATTTAGTTCCATTCCAGCCATCTTTTACTCAGTTTCCATATGGTGAATGAGAATGGTCAAACTTGGCATTTGGGCTTGTTGCAGCGACACTGTTAAAGTAAATAAATAACATTTTTGGAATGATTCATCCGAAGATAAAGAGAAACTGCAACAATTCTTGGCTTCAAATGCACTTCCACATCATTAAGTGACATACATTACATCTTTACTTTTATTCTTATTGTTGAAATTGTTTAGATGTTAAAGTGAACAAAGATGAATGCACAAGTCAATAGGGAATATAGTGTTCCAGTAGTAACTCACAGCAGTATCTTGAACAAGTAACTATGTGGTTAGAATTCACCTGTAGTACATTGCTGTTTATCATTGTGTTCTTTCAGTTCAATTTTTTTTACCAGTTAGCTTAAAGTGCTTCATTAGTAAGGACTTTAATAAAAGATTTGCTGTCAAATGATCATATTAATTCAGTCTTCAGTGGCTACCATTAAAAACCTTCCTAATTATTCATAACTTGTATTGCAGGTAACAGCAGAAGGTCTCGCAAAGGGATTGGTTATGCTACTAATTTCCCACTGCCAATCTGTTAAAAAGCCTTTACTGACTATGAAACCCAATATAAATCTAGTGACTGTTTATAATTCGCATACATAGTAGTAGTCCAAGGACACAATACCTTTTCGATAAAGGAGCAGTTCCTTTGTAATTTTTCTACAGTTAGTTATTTTTCTCCTATCACTTGTAACTCCAAACCTTTAACCTTATTCCTTTAATATGATGGGTCATTGTCCTGTTCCTTGAATCCCTTTGTATTTCATCATTCCAAACCTTTTAACATTGATCCCTTTAATATTATGGGTCATTAATCTATTCCCTTTATCCCTTTGTTCCTTCAGAGGTAACTTGTTTAAGTTGCATATTTCTTCATAAGTAAAACCACATAATACTAGTTTAGTGCATTTAGTTTTCATTTTGTGTGCCCCTTCCACTAATTTATCCCCTGTGCATTTCTCTCTGTATGGCATTCAGAATTGCATGCAGTGCTTACTGGACAAGATCTGTTCAAGAAAAATATAACTACAATGTTATTATTTATGGGAGAATGGAAGTATAAGCACTGGATTCTGATTGCAAGGAGAATGTAATTGGTATCATTTGTGCTGTGCTGACTAATAAGTTCTGTTGTTTAATGGGTGGCCATGATTTCCTTTGAATTATTAAATCTTCAGTGTGAAAGCAATCGGATTCAGCCATGTAAACCTCTTTGCCGCACTGAACTTGCAGATTTTGAGGGTTGGTCACTACTTGGGTACAGAAGAAAGGAAGAGGTCATCAGCACAGAGCTTTATGTAGAAGAAAGTGAGTCAAAGTCTAGTTTCTTACCAAACGGGATTGGTTAATCTTAGCAGCAAAAGGGAAAACGGCTAATCTTAAAATGTCCTGCAAGGACAGCTAGAGTAGTACGCAAGTATGAATCTGTGAAGCTATTTGCTATTAGTATCTGGTGATTGTTCATTAAATAGCAACCATGAACTGACAACATGGTAAGGTTTGATTATAATGTCTGGATAAATATCCAGAAAGTTTGCTGTTTAAGGCCTCATAAATTTTTGAGGTTGGTGATTTTAGAGTACCTGCAAGAGCTGTCTTTTTCCTTCAGTGTTTCATCTTGATAAGAGTAAGGAACAGAGTGGCAAATGGGATCATGTTTTTTTTTTTCAGCCATGTCCACTGAATACATAGTCAGTACTAATGAGTAGATCTTTTGTTACTCTGATATGTGGGGAATTTTTGCTCTTTCCTTGTGGTGTTGTCGATGGATTTGGAGGGATTAGGTTTGAGGGAATAGGGAGATTCTTGTGTTTGCTCTTTTTACTGCAGCGTGGGAATAGAAACAGTTTTTCATTTTAGTGACATTTCTGGCGGCACCTGTGGTGCAGTGGTTAGCATTGCCGCCTCACAGCAAGAGGTTCTCCGGTTCGATCCTTGGCTGGGGTGCCTTCTGTGCGGAGTCTGCATGTCCTCCCTGTGGTTGCGTGGGTTTCCTCCGGGTGCTCCGGTTTCCTCCCACATCCCAAAGACATGCTGCAGGTGGATTGGACACTCTAAATTGGCCCTAGGTGTGTGTGTGTGTGCCTTCTGTAGAAGGTTGGGTGCCGGGCTGGCAACTCGACACCGTAAAACTCCACTGCCAATTATGAGCGGACAAGGTGATCCGCTGTGGCAACCCCTAACCGGGAAAAGCCGAAAGAAGAAGAAGAAGAAGATTTTAGTGACATTTCTCTGTTCTGCAGTTGTATAAGCATATAGCTGGTGTATTTAAGGAGGGGGGTGGTATCTGCAGGAGCCTCACCCTCCTGCAAAAACTCTTGTTTTTGTTTTGTTAGATTTTTTTTTTATTTAAATGATTTTGTGACTTTATGCTGTTGCTTTTAAATTAACTGAGTCAACATAGCAAAATGATTTTGTGATCTTTATGCTGTTGCTTTAGATTAATGGAGTCAACATAGTAGGATGAGATATTTCTGCATTTGACAGATCATCATGAATTTGTGACACATTGTTTTCACAGATCTGTGCCTGAAAATACTTTATTTTAGAGATCTAGTCTTCAGAGAGAGAGAGAATTACATCCCCATTCCTCACCATAATATGTACATCAGAAAATCTGTTTGCACTTTAACATTGCTTATTGTCATCAGAAGTGTCAGAATCTGAAAGCTAGCTTTTTGTTGTTGTATTAAATACTTGCTGCTCACCGCATGCAAGAATTCCTGCTATGAGCTGTGCAGTCACATTACAATAGACATTTGCAAGGTTGCAGGATTTTATTTAATTTAAATGGCTGACTGAGAGAGTAGTACATTAGATGCCAGTGGCAAAAGGCATGTTCTGATATGGAGAAGCAGCTGCTTGTGATATAGATTTTCTGTGCCATGTAGTCATCATCTTCTCTGTATGCTGAAGTAATAAAAATAAGCAGTCAGTTCAGAGACTGATGCAACATTTGCTGCGGGAATAAAAAATAAAAAAAAATCAGGGTTATTAGAAAATAATGACAGACATGTGGAAGAAAAAATAACTTTTTTAGCTCTTGTTTATTTTAAGTCTTTTTTCAAAATTCTGAACGTTTTTATTTTCACCTATTTTTAAGAGAGATGTCCAGGAAATGTAACATTTAAGGAACTGGGCAAAATTTCAGTATTTGCTTGATGGATCACCATGACAAGAACTGTATTTAACTATAATACTTGAACATGCACACTTCGTGTATTTTTTTCCAACACTGATAACAAGTAGAAAATTAAGTAAAAAATGCCAGTAAATGCCAACTATATTACTGAACAGTGGGCATGAATATTTATACACAGAGGAACAAATAAATGTATATAACTCTGTTTGCTAATGCCTGATATGTTTGGTTTTGTGGTTGTGATCCAAGGATGAGATCTGCCTTTGTTTGACAGGAATCCATTTTGTTTTTTGTAGTGTTTTACAATGATGTTCTTTTGATGAGTGAGTAATGAATATGCATATTTTAATAATGGGTGTCTGAATGAGTGTGATTTCATTTTGAGGCATATGCTATTAAGGGAAGGTCATATTCTAGTTGTTCATTCTTAATTTTTCTGGTTTGTGTATTGTTTTGTTGGCATCTTTACAAGATGAAGCCATCACATTGCAATACAAACATTTTTTTTGCAGTGTCTGTTTCCTCCCTTGTTATGGCACCACACTGATGTGAAGGTGTTTGAGATAAACATGTCAATGCTCCCAAGTACATACCATGCTAAGATTACTGCGTCATTGTGCACACAATTTGTGTTTTCAGCTCTTCTAGGAATACCATTAGGGTTTCTGTGGCAGTGATTGATCCTTCCCCTTTGCCCTTCATTTTTAAAAGACAAGCAGGTCATTGCACACACAGTCCACACTCTGGTGCCTGTGTTGCCTCCATGCCACAAGTAGTTAATTTTAAACTAAAATTAGTGTGGTTTTGTGAAAATATGAGAGAGCATGGAATCCATATTTTTCTTTTTGTTTTGTTTTTTTAATTCTTTGCAATTGTTTTTGTTGGCCAGTTATACAAGTACATGAGTGGGTTAGTAGCCTGCCTACCTGTTATGGTTGCGTTATTTCATAATTCATTCAGATTATTCTGCAACAGTATTTTATTTATTTATTTTATGATTTATTTTATTTTACATTTGTTTACCGGGATTGTCCTGCTGAGCTATTGCCCTTTTTCAGCGGAGGCCCAGCGAGAAAACCTCCAAAGATATACAATGCAATAAAAATAGCAATAGAGAATTTTGGTAGTTAAAATACATAAGATACATACATGTGGCTTGTCCCTGATGCTCTTTCCAAACATTTAAGTGAATAAAAAAATAATTTCTTCTTTTAAATCACACCAAACTGCTTAATACAAATGTAGCAAACAGTTGCTGCAGTTTATACCCTGCCTGTATGGAGTGACATGGCACTTAAAAAAATAAATAAATAATTTAAGTAAAATATATATGTACGTGTGTGTGTGTGTGTGTGTATGTACACACACACACACACAGACACACACATATATGTATGTGTGTATAAATATACACATTTCAAAGCCAGTATGCACTAAAAAGTGATTTGGATTGACCGATCACATCTCCCTAACTCTTCGCGCACAGGGAAATTCTCCCTATCAACCCCACCGTAGCTACACTACTGCATTCAGATGTTTGCTTAGGGACCACTGCCATACATGCTAAGCTGCTGTGGGAATGTATTGACTGGTCATTCTTTGTCTTAGTGTGTAGTGTTAGAACTGAGTAGGATTCATTCTTCCAAGGAACTAGCCAGTATCCCTCCCCCACCAATGTTGAGTTCCGACCCAGCAAACACTATTCCAGGATCTGGTTTTGGTCCACTTCTGTCTATAAGATGAAGAGAATTTCTGTATCCTTTTCATCTTCTCTTTAATGTGTCATATTTGCTTTAAGAATGTTAAACTGGGGAAGAAACAGCTGAGGCAGATTTTCTGTTGCATGCAAATTTTTTGTGATGTGCAAGATGAGGTGAGGCTTGGGTTTCTTGCATCAGTCACTGAAGACCCTACTTTTGGGGGCTTCTTCCAATTGTAAATGTTCCTAAAGCTGGCTTGAAGAGCCACCCAGAATATTAATTGTGGAAGATCCTGAGAATACTTTGCAGTCCCATGATTAATGACTTCTTTGGCTTCTGCTTGAAAATAATATAAATACCTCATGGTCCTACACTGTCATGGTTGCTCCTGTTTCTAAAGTTGTAAGTAGGATTAACCGTCTTTCCAAGTGTTGCACAGTTTCATTGGAAACACTCAAATAAAACACCACAGTGACAATAGTAAACTAGTTAAACATGGGCAGCATAATTTGTGTTAGGTGATTTCCTCGCTTGATAAAGGGTAAATTTCAAACTGAAGCTGTTGGGCTTGTTTGCCTTCAGTATATGAGCTGTTAAACTTGCAACTGACATTTTATTATTTTGTCTTTCCTGCGTATATAGTGCATGCGACTCTAAGCAGGAAAAAATATTAGAAACCGCATCTTTTGGAACTTGTCCTTGAAACTGCAACATGAGCAGATGGAATAGTCCATCAGACAATATAGCTTTTTTTTTTTATACTGTTGACTGATCCTACTGCACCAAGTATTAGATGCCATGAAGGGTTTACACTGGCTACTGAAAGCAACCCTGCACAAGCCCTAGGAAATCACAGCAAAATAAAGGTAGATGACACTTGGTGTGCTGTGCTTCTCGTATAATGGATACATTGAGTAAGGTCATCAGGTATATTTGGCATTTCACAGTGTGCCTTGCTTTAACTGCATTGTTAGTCCACAGTGATTTTATGCTTTCTAACTGTTATGTTGGATATAGTTTGTCATGGTCATAGCATGACAGCTGTAATCCATAAAATTTGTTTTTCAGTAGTAATGCTGAAAGGCTGCCTCTAATTTTACAGACAAAAACCTTGTGATGTTGCTTATTTCCTCTTCAGAAACAAACTGTATTTAAAGACTTGAAACAGTTAAATAGATAGCCTCTAGCACTTGCAACAAGTCTGGGAAATGCGACTCAAATGCTTGTTGTCCAACAAGGAAATAGTTGTAATTGCATTTTTACGAATAACAAATAAAAAGAGATTAAAAAGATATACAGTGATATCACCCTGTTGCATTGTTATGAAGCGTTCATTTATTTAATATTCTCTTCTGTGGGATAGTCTCATTTATCACCCAGTTGTCAACAGGGTCCTATGAGCAAACTGTTGTCGACACCAGAAGTTATATATAGCGTATGTGTATTATGTAATTCAAACAGCTCAGCAGTGATAGTAGTGAGCAATTAAATAATAAACTGTAGACATGGTAAAGAATGTATTGAAGTATAACCTGATAAACATCCACTCAAGTTGCATACATACTTCAATTTTAGAAAGAAAATGTTAATCCTTTAAAGTCTGTAGAATATTTCACAACATCTTGCAGTATTGCAGTTGTGCAGAAGTAATAAGGAAGAGCTGTTTCCCCAAGTGTCCTTATGGTAGCTGGAATATGAAGAAGCTGTTGAGTGCCATAGCTAGATGCATTAAAGGATATTTCTGATGAAATTTCTTAAGTTAAGATTCATTGCTATGCAAGATGTGTATAAGAATACGTACCTGTTTTCCCAAGGTCAGTGCTCCTTTGTACTATACTAAATAAGTAGAGAGGGACTGAAATACAGAAGATTCAGAACACCTTGATTGACAAAACTGTTGACTCATCACAACTGTGCTTAGAGGAAGTCATGGGATGCAAGGCCGAAGTTATAGTTGGAGAGCTTCGTTATAGTTACTTTAAAAATGAGGCAACATGGGATATATGCAAATTACCCTTTAAGGATATTGGGTGTTTCAGCAAAATGGCATATGCAGTACACTCAGATTTTGCAGAAGACAGTTATTTTGAGCAAGTTGTGTTACCTTATAGTATACTGCTGCTTGTTTGTTGGGACTGTGGCCCACTGTTTCAGCTGCAGGAAGACAATGACAGTTATAAAGTGCCAGAGTATGGAGTTTATACTGCACAAAGTGTATGTACAGAGATTTGCATACTTTCATCACTGGTTTCATACGTATTCTGTCTCACCTACTCCACCCACCCACTCTTAAAATTATTTGCATTTACTGTTTTGGTGTGATAACATAGACCCTTACAAATTAAATAAATCCTATCCAGAATTACATTTTTTAAAATTCTTCTGAAATACTTAGCTTAGTAGGCTGCGGAATTAAAAAGTTTTACTTCAGGATGATCCCTGCACCAAATCCTCTACATATAGGAATGTGAACCAACCCAACATTTAGCTTTTATCAGTATACCTTCCCCTTGAGATAAGGGTTACTTTTGCTGATGCAGCTTTGGTGTTTCCAACTGCATACACTGAGAAGAAGTATCACTTTAAAGGTTATTCAAATGATCATCAGTCTCAGGAAACCTGGAGTGGGGCAGAATTACAGAAGCTAAAAGATCAATCAGAATTATGAACTCCGCAGCCTGTACCACCTGGTTCTTTGGCAGCTTCTGCCCTTTTTGCCCCTCACATCCTGTTCACATAAGAATGTGTCTGGGTCTTACTCTAGGTGTCTGTCAGAATCAACAGTTATGTGGTGAGGTGCAGATATGCATTCTTTGGGATGACCTTAAATAAGTAGCAATTAATTCAGCCTCCATGTTTCACTTTTGGGGGTTTTGCTGGTATAATCAGAATTGAAACTTCTTGACTCTAGCATGGGGACCAATGCCAGTCAGTAAGAACATTCTTCCCAGGATGTCTCATATCACTAAGTTACCTTTACATCTGATTGGTAAATCCCTTTACTGGAAGGTTGGGTTTGGCCCTTTCCCTTGTCTCCTTTCTGTGACGCTATATTTTAAGGACCTTACCAGTTTGAAAGAACATGACTGAGTACATCAGGTAGAATACATTACAGCAAGTAACTAGATTTCCAGGTAGGTAGAGAACTCCTGAGACCCCTTTCAGCCAAGCCCTAGGCTATAGACAATGTAAGCAGTTCCTCAGTAGTTTCAGTTTTTAAGGCATTAAATAAGAATTAAATGCATCATACTGCAAGGTAAATCAGTATACAGCGGATTAAACTTTTTACAAAGCAAGGCAGTTTGACAGTGGATAAATCTGCAGTTATACAGTGCAATGTCACAAAATAAGCAAAGCCATTCATGAAGTACATAAAATACTTTGCATCTGTAATTTCTGGTCATTTGCTGGAACTTGCTTGTAAACCTACAGCAGGTATGTATATACCTGCATGTATACTTAGTATTTAAAATTATGTGCATATTTATATATTAATACAAAATGAGTTTTGAAGCTCACCAGAATAGAGGTTTTAAAGAGATTAAATGGAGAATCTAGATCTTGAGAACTATTGGTGCAGCTTCATTTTGTAAGATTTTTTAGGCAGATGCTTATTTTTTCATGATGTTAGTGTAGGTGCTTTCTTTCCAAGATGTGTTGAGTAGCGTGTTCCAGTTGAATAGAACAAGTTTATGAAAACACTTCTCTCAACTGCATTTTTTAAACTATGTCCTTATTAAGAGTAATTCTGGTATCCAAGTATTCCTTTAATTCCTAAACAGAGGTTTTTATGTGGATATTTTTAAGAAAAAGACAGTGTCTGCAATGTAAAAGTTTAAAAGTGAGGGAGGTGAACAGAAGAGTAGCTTGCTTTCTTACTTGTGCAATTATTCTTTTGTGTAATTTTTAAATTAAAGAAATGACTGTTTAAAATTTGAATTGAATCATGGAGTACCGCAAATTCATTATTTAGATGTAAAAGTTTTGTAAGATTGAACAGGGGAAAGTTCTCACTAAAGTTTAGAAATGGAGATCAGGGGGAGTCAATACTTGAGTTATACCAGTATGCACCCGTATCATACATAGTAAAGAGTCATGTTAGTCAGGGCATCCAGACCAATGAATGAGGATAGATATTTTTGATTAAAAGTCAAGAAAATATTTTTTATTTTTATTTTACTTTTATTTATTTAACATTTGTTTACCGGGAAAGTCTGACTTGGAACAAGGCCATTTTCAGCAGAGGCCCAGGGAAAAACTCTCCAAATGTATGTCTTTGAAACATGGAAGGAAACAGGAGCACCCGGAAGAAACCCACACAAATGCAGGGAAGACATGCAGACTCTGCACAGAAAGACACCTTAGCCGAAAATTGAACCGCAGAACCTTTTGCTGTGAGGAGACAATGCTACTGCCGCACCACTGTGCCATCCACCGTAAATAAAAAATAAAACTGGTCAATGGATGCATTGTATCTACAGCATGGACCATAAAGGCAATAGTGAATGCTTTACACACACATAATGACAGCTTACTGCAGCCATTCAATCAGCCTGTTTTTGTGAGGTGGGTAAAAGCCAGAGTATGTGTAGAAAACTCATGCAGACACTAGGAAAATATGTTAACTCTACACAGACAGTGACCGTAAGTGAGGGTTGAACCATGATCCTTGTAGTGTGAGGCTTAATATTGAGCCCTTATTTTACCCAGCTTGCTTGAACCTGCACAGACACTGAATGTGAGCTTATAAATACTTTTACACAACTGTGTGCATGTTTCTGTCTTTGTATTTTGGAGAGGAAGCATCAGTGAGAACACTGAGGAAAGCAGCATCAACAAAATATTCCCTGCAGATTGATTTAGTGAATTAAGGATGCATAAAATATAACATAAGCAGTTCTGGGAAACCAACTTGTCACAATTTCAGGTTCTTATACCTTTTCATGATCTTGGGTTTTGTCTAGGAGGTTACAGGAATAGACTTAACAGTGGAGAATACATGGGCATTTCATTTCCACCTTGCTGCCTTCCTTGTAAAATTTCCAAAAAAACATTAAACAGATTTGCAACTAACCATGCATAAGTACATTAAGACTGACAGTGCAGCTATGCAATGTAATCGGCTTATGTTGCAGTATCCAAAAATACACTGCAGATTAGAATTTGTTTTCACTTCTGAACCTTGTTAGAATATTATTACACAAAACAAATTTCATACAAAATATAAGCATTAGTGGTTACATGATCAGCTGTAAGACATAACTGGACACTAAAGGATCTGGAAAAGTAATTTGATGTTGATTGCAGTTTTTGTGTACCATAAATTTTCAAAAAGGAGCATCAAAACCTGCTGCTGCATAAAGGAAATGTATAAATTCTCTTAAAATTTTGAAAAAGAATAAATGTCCTGGAAAACAGTAGACTTATTCTTGGCCAGATCAAGGCAAATTAATGTAGCTTTGTCTTTTAAAATGGAGCAATGACAAGACCACAGTGTTCATCTCTGAAAATTAGAAGTTAAAATAATTTCATATTCCATTGCAGCTAGTCAAAATCAACAGTAAAATGCATCTTCTGTTCATGCACCGAACCACCTGTCATCAGAACTTCTTATTCTAGGAGAGAATTACTCAAGCAAGCAGAACCTGATATTTTCCTGCTGCTGTGCTCACTGATCTGTTATGTTCCTTGGGACTACAGCTGCTAAAATTCAGCAGTGGAAGACAAATTTCTTTGACTGTGCCGGCTTCTTGCAAGCAGTGCTGATATACTGGTGCTGCTAAGGTTTGTCTTTATTCACTTTACGAATGGGTACAGATGTTCAGAAATGCCAAACTTAATTTTAAGTCAGCTATAGAAAGTAAGGGATCTAGAGGCAGATATATTTGGTGTTCTAGAAATTCATATGAAAGTTAATATGTGATTCAATTTTCTTATGTTTATGTCTGTAGAGAATTGGGAAAGGTAAGTGAGGAGTGAATGTGGAGTAGTAAACAGTTTGATCAAAAAAGGCTGGGAATTTGCATTTCATTACTTTCTGTTGGGAAAGATGGCTTATTAACTAAGATGGGTTGCGTCTTTGTGGATGATAACTTAGAGGAGTGAATTTGTTTGTCTGGTGGCTTGCAGTCTTTTCTGGATTATTTCAGAAAACAGCTTGATTGTTTTGAGCATCATGCCTGTGTGTGTGGCATTTCTTATGTCATCTGAGGGCTGTTCATTGTTACTTTGCATCTTGGAATGAGTGGCAAGAAGTTTTACATAAATTAAGACTCTGAAATAATGTCTTTAAAAAGCATGCCCACTTTTATAACATCTCTGTTAGTAAATCTTTTTTCTGTCATTTATTGTCTTCAGGATTTCATGTCTGATAAAGTATATACCAAGTAATGTGATTTGTGAACTGAGATACAGGAGTACACAAAGTGTGTCCGTCAGTCAAGCTGCAGGCTACTGATGATGTGAGCAGTAACAAGAGGGGCCTAATGGCAGGTTAGCAAATATGATTACAGAGAAAGTTCTGTAAGAAGGAAAATAGGGATGTAGAAAAATATTTCACCAAGGATAAAAATTATGCAGAAGACCATGAAAATTCAAGCATCTTTGAATTATAGATGAAGTGAGAAGAAGGTAAGGTGAGTGTGGCTGATCAAAATTTAAAAACAGAAGTGTGCCATCACTGTGATGGAGTCACAGTGTGGGGGGAAGGTTCAGGCTTTGTGTGTGTCTGTCTGTACCCATATGACCTGTATTTGTGTTTAGAGGATTGCATTGCTATGAAAAATAAAAAGGCATATTTGTAACAATATTTTTACAAGTTTGACAATATTTTGGGAGTGTTGCAAATCAAATCATAATCAATTAGAAAAATGACGTTTGTAGTAGAGAGTACATTTCTAAAGGCATGAGTAAAGAGGTATTGCTTATTTAATATAAGATGCGGAAATATATTTAAAGATATGTGGTTCTAGGCAGTGAAAATATTTATTCAACTTTTAAGCCAGGTTTCCAGTCAACAGATGTATGAAAGAGGATATTTTCAATGTGGTCAACATGATGGACAGTGTTCTGCGGTTCTTCGGAAGGCATTTCAAATATATTATATCATATTTAATCAACACATATATATATATATATATATATATATATATATATATATATAAAATCATATTTAATCAAATATATCATTATTATTTGTTTTACTATAATAACTAATATCAGAGGCTGTATATATTTAAAACAGAGCAAATTGTGCTGTGATTGTATGAAGTGGATGAAATTTGGGAGTGAAATACTGTGTCTGACAGCAGATTAAGTGAGGATATAAATAATATTCAGCTCAAATATTAAAGCCAGTGTAGTTTAATTTTGTAAATAGAGATAATATATATGGTTTCACTTTACAATCTCGAAATACTGAAATATCGAAATTCAGTATCTCAAGACTGTAAAGCCGAACACTGAAAAACGCGAAACCCCAAAAGCACGAAATTCAAAATCGTGACTGCCCACTCCACACACAAATAAGCAAACATACACCTTCCTCCCTAACTACAAACCAACAAAACGCACACAAACACAACAAAACAAACACACACGCGGACCCTGCATGTAAGCAGGGAGGCTGCTCCTCCCCCCACACTCCCACTACTTATGTATACTAACTCTAAAGTTGCACTAAAAACACAAACGCACAAAACCACCACTACACATTCTACACTTCCATTGCACAAACACACATCACATATGTACAAATACCACCACTCTCAACACTTAACGCACTCATAATCTTACCTACCTACCCTAACCCACACCTCAAAACTCCAAACACACTCACACACACTAAAATCCTTAGCCAAAACCCCTAGTAAAACATCACTTACCTGAATCTCCAGCTACATCCACATACCACACCACACATCACGAACACAGGGAATCCCACGGCATGTCCGCGCCTCCACAACCGTGGATTCGACATTTCCCCATTCGGCATGCCCGCATTCGGGGTTCTGTACTTTCGCGCAAGTGCATTTTCGACACTTTGGTCTCGAGCTACTGAAATTCGATATTTCAGTAGTTCGAGATTCTGAAATGAATCCATATATATACATACACACATACACACACACGTTCACAAATAAATACATACACTACTTGCCAAGTTCTGTTGTATATTATATTAACTATTTTTGCTGTATTACTACTAAAATGTGCATGCTTATCTGTTGAGTACGCAAAGCCATTACTGTTTAACCCTTAAGAATTACTAACCTCTTTATTTAGTTACAGCATGATATTGCTACTCAAGTTGATACTGACCGTTATGCCAATATGCGACTATTATCAGTGTTTAGTTTGCTATGCCTTTGCATTCTCTGCAGTATTGCACTGTTCATATTCTCTCCCATATGAACTACATTCTCATCATTCTTCTGTAACTCTTGATCTGTGGCTGAAATGGATCTACCATGTATCAGTCCATTATCTCTGTCAACAAACTTAAGTGAGTAAAATATTATTAGGTGCATAGAAGAAAGCTGATGTAAGAGTCTTTTTAAAAAAAAAAGTAAATAAATAATAGATGTGTGATGACTGATTTTTAAATGCACATTATTAACTTTTGTTTTGATGGCCCTAATTTGGAAAGACTTGCTGTCAGTGTACGTGACCACATATGCTGAGAGCAGGTGTTTTGGAATCCGGTGTCCGTAGTAAGCTTGTTTATAATAGGCCTTACACCAAAAGTTATCACTTACACTGAGGGCACGTCTTTCTGAATCAGTGCAGACTTGCAGCTCTTTTGGAATCTGGCTCAGTGTATTTTCAACACAACTCAAGACAGCTTTTAAGCTATGTGATAAAGCAAAACACTGTGTGACAGCACCCACAGTGTCTGGTAATATAAGGTGAAAAAGTATAATAGTAATCCATTAATAATAGGCTGAAATATATCTCACAACATTTGTGAGTTTTTCATTATCAGCCACATAATTAACAGCCCCCCCTTTTTATTTTTTTCTACAGTGAGTTGGGGGTGTCACATCAACTGTCACAATCTACCGTGATTCAGTGTCACTTTCTTGCATTCTTTGACAGACATGCCTGACTGTAGTAGGTCTTGTCTCAAACATTGCATCCATCTCTTGGCTGGATGTCCTTGTCTCCTCATGACTTCTTCCTGTTTCCCAGTCTTCTGTTTTCTTATGTGTGTTCAAACTACCATAATCTGTTCTCTTTCAACTCTGTTTGCAGTTGGAGCTAATTTGGCTTGTACTCTGATATCATTCACAGGTGAGTACTAGGCTACCTACCCCCACTGGCCATTTTAAGCCTAGTCAGTTTCCCTTTCAAAGGTGAGAATAAAACATTTTACCTACACTAGCCCTGACACACTGTGCCAGTTGACTATATCACCTGCAGTTCTATCTTGGACCTCCTCATTCAAACTTCCATTTTTGTCAGTTGCCAGTATGAAAAGGAGTTGGCTAGGTGCTAAACCCTGATGAACACTCACTCCCATTGGGAACCCTTGAGTCTGAACACTGGTTGTACTTGTGTCATTGGGTCCTTGTAAATAGCCTGCATTAATTCTACCAATGTTTCTGGAATTTTGAATCATTGTAGGATTGCCCAGGTCAGATTTCTTGGAACTTTCCCATATGCTTACTCCATGTTTAGGAATGCCCATTTGGATTCTTCTCCATTATCTGTCTCCCTCCAAACATCATTTGTGCTACATCTTGATCTGAATCCAAACTGCTCATCTCCCATTTTACTTTTTACTACTCTGTGTGTTGATTTATCAGACATCCTGTCCATCAGTGTCATGCAGTTTGACAGGAATTTGATAACTCTGTACTACCCACAGTTGTGAATATCCCTTTTATTCTTGTACACTGGTAGTAGATTGCTTATTCTTAAGGCATCTAGGATACATCTTTCTCTCTATGCCGCTGTAGGTATTGTTGGGACCCATTTCTTCCCTAAATCACCCTCATCTATCTTGTATAGTAAGAAAATACTAGTCTGTTGCTGAAGAGACAAGACTTCTGTATGTACCACCATTGACCTTAGTTTTGAGAATGGAAGTGGGATCACTGAAAAGTTGGCAGTGGGTAAGATGACACTGCTGAGATCCTGCTGTCCTATCCCAGAAGAAAATTGTGGTAGCCTGACTGTACTTTTGTGACCTCTGGCAGAGGCCAGGTATTTCACAATGCATGTCCATTAGCACCCAGCAGTAAAGGAGAGCAGCAAGACGTCCAGCACAAGAGATGCAGTACCAGCCACCTGCATGCACTAATGTTATTGCTGTCTGGACAGCCACTGCAGAGTGATGGCTGCTGGGTTTCTTACTGTTTCATCTCCTTGATTCCTGAATTCCCATTGCCTTAACAGTGTAAGCCCCGACAGCACTACTTCCTGCAGAGTAATGAATCTTACCAGGAAAAGATTTGCATCCAGGATCAGCAGCAAGGAGTTGTGAGAAAAATCATGTAAGCAGTAGAAAGTGGAGCAGAAGGTATGATGCCTAGCAGTGCCTGGAGGGAAGTATCAGGGATATGACTACCTGGATTACTAGCTAATGGAAAACACACACATACAAACAGAGCCCTTAAAAGCCCTCCATAAATTATCATTGAGTAAATGTCCTCTTATAAATATAGTATGATATATTCTGTGTGGTTATAATAACATTGTGTATTTAAATTTGCACACACATTAGCCAAGTGATTTGCTGCATTGGTTAGAATTATAACTAAAATATTGGGAAATATTTTAGCTATTTGGTATTTAAAAAGATGTACCTGGAAGACAGAAATTAGGAAGCTGGTTACTCTACCAGGATATCAGTGTGTGTTAAAGCAGGGACTTTGCCTGAAGAATCTTGTTTCCTAGCAGTGTGGTTGTGGCCTGAAGAAAGGTCAGGCAAAGACTTTTTTGCAGAGGTGGAAGGAAGTCCTAGCCTATGCCTGCAGCCGTGACTTTTATTTTATAGCCTGGCTGCTAGAAGAGTTGTGTGGAACCATACTTAACTGCCCAGAATTTAGCAGAATATCCAGATTTTTGCCTGATATTTTTCATCCTTCACTCTTAAAATTTGTTGTTTTCTTGCAAATCATTAAGGACTGCTGACAGACATTTCTGTTTCAGATTTCATATCTTAGAAAAAAAGCATTCTAATGCAAAGTTTGTAAAAACAGTATTTCAAATCTGTCATTTTGGGCCTTTGTCTCTCCCCACCACCCATTATATTTGACTTTGTCAAGAATTCTTGTGTTAAAAGGTTGAAAGTTATGTGTGGAACTGAATCTGTGTAAATTAAACTATGTAGGGCTATGTCTATGAATTGCGTAAAAGATGCTGTAAATTGTGTAAATACTTTTGAAACTATATGAAAAGCTATATTTTAAATACCATTCTTATACATTTGTGTTTACTCTGTATATCTGCTTCTAGTGTGCTTTTTAAGAAATGACAGTACATAAGCATCAGTTAAAAATAATGATGAAGACATAATACTCATCAAAAGCAAGAGTCATAGTATTCTGGATACCGGAAATGAATGGAGGGGGCTGATAGTCAGTAATATGGGAGGGGGGTGCTTGGCAAAAAAATATTTTGGGCCTCATCCAAGGCTTATCAGTATATCAAAACTTTGGGGAGACAACAACCTTTATTTCATCAAAGCTTGAAACCAGGATAGAAAAAAGTAGTAACCATCTTTTTTCCCCTAAGAAATAATCTCACTCTTGAAAAGTTTTCTTTTCTACCAATTTTCAAAACTAAGATGTAGAAACAGAAATAACCTGCTACCAGTACAGTCAGATGTTTTTGACCATTGCAAGTCCCGTTATGAAGTCATGATCATAAAGCTTTATTAAGAGCTATAAGCCTTCAGTTATCTTGCTATGTGGCATGGGCCCCATTCATCATCTTTTGTGCCCTTTGGACTATCACAGAAAAAGAAGCAGGGATGTCACAAAAAATGTCTATTCATTGTCATGAGGTCTTCAACCTCTGTTCCACAGGGCTGTCATGGGCCTTAAACTGGCCACTATACTGAAGGCAAAATGATTATGAACAAGTTCTAGCATGAGACAGATGCAGCCAAACTTCCTGAGGGCTAATGGGCATAGTAAAATCCTGTGAATATGAGATTAAGTGCAACATTGTTTGAAGCTCTACGTTGCAGAATTAGAAGCCTTAGAAGTAATCTCTAGACTAATTTTATCACCTCTAACTAAATATTGTGTTAGATAAAGATTATTTTCAAAAATTTCATCCAGGATCATCTTAGCAGAAGCTGCAATGTCAGTGAAGACAATGGCTTTTCAAAAAGATCAGACCGTGCTGTTTCGTGTGTACTAACAACACATATTTTAAGGTGTGCTTTCTTGGTTAGTTATAAACCACACTCAAACAGAAAATTTAAAAAAAATACAGCTGACGTTCGGTATTGAAATACCAAACCATAAAAGTTATAGTCAAAATTTTCCTACTATTTCATGTCTTGCCTGCTTATTGTATCTGAGGTATGATTATGTGTGTCACAAAAGGAAATACTGCCAGCCCAGCTATCTGGAGTTTTATAAATAATTGTATGTCATTTGTGAATATTAACATGATTCATGTGCTTGTGTTACAAATGTATTAGAACTGTATGTCATATAAGATGGTTTGTACAGAAGTGTGCTGAAGAGATATGTTGTAGAGTACTCAGCTTAAAGATTATCCACAGTGTACCCCACTGGAAAAGAACAGAAATGTATATAAAATATTGTAACTGTGTAAATGTTTGTATTTTAACAGTGGGAATGGGCAAATAGAAAGTTAACTTGCAAAACTTCAGAAGAATAGTTGAAATGAAGTCACTTTATAGCTGGGCCATAAACAAAAGAGATATTATCTTTCAGTTTCAGTGCAACAGGAGACATAATGTCTAGAACTAGAAGTTTTTCGTATTGTCTTTAAATTTGGGAGAATGTAAGTTATTGTACGACTTCCACCATTTGCCTTAGATCTAAGAGAAGCCCTTATTTATGTATTTTCACAGAGAGATGCCAAATGCTACCAGCTGCAGTGGGGGGTTTAGCTTGGGAACTAAAGTCAGATGACAAGAAGTGATGTCATCCTGCAAGCTAGCCCAGCAATAACATTTGAGATATTAATTTAAGAACTCTCTGAGAGAAGTAGTGCATTTTTTGTTTTTGCCTTTGACCTGACAGCATCAGCTGGAAGACCCACTCATCACATCTGTCTTGCTTGGTTCTGTAAGTAAGTTAACTAGAGTATGGTAATTTCTCTTTGATACAGACAGGAATATAGTGAAGTGTAGCTTAGATGTTTTCTTTATTTATTTGAGACTGTCCTGGAATGTTGTTTTAAGTATTTCCTGTGATTTTGAACTCTGATGTAACTGTGGTTATTTACTGAGTATTTTCTTGTGCGTTTATTTTTTATTATTAAATATATTTAACCCTTTCATTGTGGCTAATATTTGTGAGACATATTTAAGTCCTGGGAGTACTTGCATATTTATTTGGTGACACTGTGTGGGCCACTCCTAATAGCCTTGCTCTTGGTCAAACTATCGTTTGGATTTAGAGTAACATTACAAAGTAAGATTGGACACCCTTTGTTAAGGGCCTTAAAGTAGCTGATAAAGAGTTGTCTGGTGGCAGTAATAACTACCGTATAGTCTGGGCAAAAGGGGACATAACTAATGAACCTGTGCCAGCCGTTCCCAGATGTATGTGTTTATGTATAAATCATATCTCAAAGAATGTGTGTGTCAGATACTTGGGCAGGGACACAAAGCACTGTTTGGACAGAGAGGGTGCTGGAGGTCTTGGCTTGGCCACTCAGCTGAGATCTCAACTCTATAGCTGTGCCAGTGGGGAATCTTATTGAGGATCTAGAGACAGAGGGAGAAACCAGCCTCAGACTGACTGACTGTTCTCTGTGTGCTCTTAATGGAAATTGCACTTTACTGTGTGTGTACTTGTCACCCTTCCCGGTGTGTACGCCCCCCCCCACTGTTGCCAGTGGTGAGGATTGAGGCTCTTTCATTACTGAGACAGTAGTGGGGCATCACAATATGCAAGCACTAGCAAAGACAATTAAGTTTCCAAATGCATATGGTAAGCTGAAGTGCTGGTTGGACATCACCTATACTGTGATAATGATACCAAGTAACTTTAACACTTGACCTCACCACCACCACCACCACTACCATTTCACTTCTCATTTAATCTGATGTCCCAAAGATATGTTGGGATGAGACTAGTATGCCCTTTGACAGAAAAGAAGAAAATGCATGTAGTCCATCTTTATTGAGGAGATATGGCAGATATGTCAGGAGAACATATCACATGTCTTATATAGAAGAGGTAAAAGGTAAATGGCCAAGAACAGTGTAAGACACTACTCAGAGGCATAGTTTTTCCAATGTGTAAACCTTGAAAAAGCTTCAGTTAGTGAGCAGGGTCAGGGAGGAAGCATTTTTGTTAAAGAAGTTGATCCTT
Organism: Protopterus annectens; assembly: GCF_019279795.1. Classification (NCBI taxonomy): domain Eukaryota; kingdom Metazoa; phylum Chordata; order Ceratodontiformes; family Protopteridae; genus Protopterus; species Protopterus annectens. The sequence goes on along the minus strand of NC_056747.1, from coordinate 424,371,433 downwards.
TTTTAAGATAGAGTAGGAAATAAGGGCTTGGAGATTACAAGACTGCTTCTCCAAGCTTTCTTTCTTTTTGCTGTCCAGAGCAGAATAGGGTCTATACAAAAGGACATACATTTCTGCGAAGTAGTGAGTGTTACCAAACATTAATAGTGAATGAAAGGATTTGGTCTGGAGTAGGGGATGCCTTGTGTACAAGCAGATCACTTGGAGGGGTGACAGTAGTATCATATGTAATCAGTTGTGAGGGTGCACAAAATAGCCAATATTTCTCCAGTTTTGTCTGTCAGGCTGACTTTCACTGTTCTTAGATTGTTTTCAGCCCTGTGAACTTTGATATTGACTTTGACAATGAGTATATTACCTTTGGTTACAGATACAAATGGCTGAATCACATTGGTAGAAACAAACAGTCAATATCACATTTAGTAAAAATTTATTTTGTGGACTCACATTTAGTCTAAATCTAAACAAAATATTTTATTTCTGCTACAAGTTAAATACAAAGGCTCCCAAATAGAAAAAGGAGAAAAAAGTACAAGTGTTTAGAGACCCCCCCAGTACGGTTTTCTGACACTGTACCACACTCTAGTGTAGACTGAGGAAACATACTGTATCCCCCATATCTGTATGCATAGGAGAAGTGGGAAAGAGAAATCTGAGTGGATGTATGGGGATGCCTATGTGCCTATTTATGCCATCACATTTCCTACCTCTCAAGAACACAGTAGAGCATACAAAATCCCAGCTGGAGAAACTGATGATCCTGCACCAGTGTGCTTTGACTGCTTCTCCATCTAGTCCAATAGGAGGCATAGTTATTTCCTGCCACCTGTGATCCCAGGTTGGCATCCCCGGATCTGACAAAGGGATAGTCAGTCTAAAAGGAGTGGGGGGAGATTGCAGGGGATAGGGCACAGAGGTAACAGCCAATAGCCTATCTAGCAATAGAGGACCCAAAAAAAAAAAACCGCAAGAACAAACCCAACTGTGTGATGACTTAGGTGAGCATAGTTCAGTTTGTGGCTCCAGTGCTATAAGAGACAAGCAGAGAGGATGGGAATGAGTGGTTGATGCTGGCTCACTAATTCCTGTGGGGGTGGGGGGGGGGGTTGTGCTCCTGCTTGCCATTTGAGACATGCTTTCTACCACCTGACTCTTGCCATAGAGGAGAAGAATAGGCTGATTAGTCAACTTGTTCAGGAACAAAAGAGTCATAGGACTGTTGCCTCGCCCAGGGATACCTGTTACTCACTCCTGACAGAACAAATGAGCTGGTGGGGTAAAGGTATTGGGTTCACCTGACAGATCTGGCAGAGGAACACACAAAAAAAATGAACAGCAACTATCATAAATTACATTGAACATACCAGCTAAAGCAGGACTCCATACAGATGTACATCTTCCTTAGTAAAACAACACAGCAGTTATGTCTCAAAGTTGGACTAATCTGTACCCTTAAGTTTATATACAAGGCAGTGTGCAGCAACAGTCCTAGAAAAATATAATGTGCTGTCTCTTTATGTAGCTGTTTCCTATTATCTGCTGTTATGCATGCTTTTTTTGGAAAAGTTGTTTTTTGGGACTTGGTAGAACTTATTGAAATTGAAATGGCTGCAATGTCTGAAGAAATTCATTTCTAAACTTTTGACCTGAGATAAAGGGCATTACTATCAAAAGGAAGATTATGCTAGGGGTGACTGGAAACATATTGTAGACTTGAAATAGAAACCCAAAGTATCTAGTAACTTTTATTTGTAACTTGTTATAGTAATTATAAATTATTTGTTAAATTAAACTGAATTTAAAATTGTAAGGAAATACTTGAAACTGTCAATGTCCAAATCCAGTGACAAACAAGATCACAGACAGAAGCAGGAAACTCTGTAGAAAGAATGGGGCACTTTTGCTACCGCACACTGATAATGATATTACTGCCTGTAGTCAGTGCACACTAACAACTGAAGAAAAAAAACTGCCAGTATGAGGGTTCTGCAGATGTGACCTGCTGAATGAGATGGTCACTGAAAGTCTTATTTTTCCATTGCTGTAGCCATCATCCCAAAGCATTTACAGAGGATGCATTATGTCCACGAGCATGCACTACAGTTGGGAAATGGACTTTTAATTCTCAGATGCTCTGTGCTCCTGGACATGCATTTGCTTCTAGTGCTGTTTTTATTTCAGGAATGGATCTTCTTTGGACCATGTGATTCCCAGTTTTCTTTTGTTTTGTATTGCATTGATGTCCTTTGCAGTAGTTCCTTTTACAAAAGTAGGTATGTTCACATACACACATACACAATTAGCACCAGTAGTTGGAGGATTGGTATCAAGGCAGTGTTTATCAATATGAATAAAACAGTGCCGGTAAAAAGGCAAGAGTATGCTGAAATACTTGTTTAAGGCTTTTACTAATAACTTAGGCAAAATACCACAAAAAGGTTTTCTGCTTTAAATATTTGTAGTCAAAGTAGAGTCAGTGCTTTTAAAGTGCTTCTTTGTACACAGAGTTTTCCACACACTAAACATTCAGTGAAGTACAATAGTTCAGAGAGTCCACATTTAAGTATGCTTGAATAGTTGGTGCGAAGCTGACCTGAGTAAATTTCAAGAATGTTCTTGTAGTGCGTCATTTTTTACAACAGTAAATACCATGTATGTTAATTTTGTAACAAGAGAGTTTGATACTTCTGATACTTCCTTTCATTCATCAAATAAGAGGTAAAAACTACTCTTTTTGCAAAATGCCTCCAGAATGAATTGTGTTATGAAACTGTCCTTATCATTCCTTTTTCTAAGTTATGTTTTTCACAAAGGTTATGTTTTTTTATAATGCATATGCAGATTATACTAAATTTGCTGTTTATTGCCCCTCAGTTGAGAGGTAGGTATGTGGCCACCCAGCTTCTGATATTTTGCACTTCTGCTATGTCAATATGGAATCATTTTAATGATAAGGGCAAAGAACTTAATTTTATTTATCAGAATTTTCATTATTATAGCGATTTGCCAGGCATTTTTAGTTTTATTTTTTTGAGAAGTATAAGCAATTATTATACTTCCACCTTTAGGAAAAACTCTGTATTACAAAGTGTGTAAAAATTTAATGTCATGTTTTAAAGCTGAATGCTAGGTTAAAAAGATAATCCCAAGTTTTGCAAGAAAGAATTATTCTAAGCATTTATAAATAGTTATAAAATGCGTACTCGCTTATATCTGTTGTGTTTTATGTTGGTTTCTTCATTGTTATATTTATGTTTGTTTATATTTTTGTTGGGTTCATTGTAGTATATTTTATGTAAAATTTTGTAAATAAAAAAAAGTGTCTGTGGCTATTTGTATATTTAGTTATTGGAAGTCCTATATATTTTTGTTTAGCTTATTTTCATTAGCTGCTTAAATTCTCCAGAACTGATTTACAGTATTAGTCTGTTTTGCATCATTTAAATGCACACTATTGAGACTTAAAGATGTGTGAAGAGCACTTAAATTTGAAGTAATAGGGTGAAGATTTACAGTTCCACTACTATGCTGCATGTTTGCTGCTACATCAAGGTAGTATGACTTTTCTACTTTTTAAATTTAGCTCTCCTTCCAGTTTTGCATCTTTTCTATCACCAAGAAGCTGTTGCTGTTTTTTTTCTAATAGAAAGTTACCAGTATTTGGCATTGTATAGTTTCTTAAAAAGCACTGTATTGTACCATTAAGTTATATCTCTTTGTTCAGTTCCAGGTAGACCCCTCCTTTCTATCCAGTTTTCTGGAGAAAACAACGCCATAGTCAAATGGAAGCGCCCTTCGGAAATAGGAGGCGATGTGCTGGGATACAGATTACAGTTTGGCCGCAAGGATGTAGATCCCTTAGCCACTCTTGAATTCAGTAGCCAAGAAGACCAGTATATAGTTCCCAGTGTTCACAAAGGGGCAACCTATGTTTTCAAAATATCTGCTAAGAATCATGTAGGTTTTGGAGAAGAAGCATATGAGGAATTGTCAGTTCCAGAAGATGTACCCAAGGGATACCCGCAGATCCTACAGTATTCAAATGTTTCAACTACATCCATCTCCATCAGCTGGCTTCCTCCTGTCATGGCAGAAAGGAATGGTGTCATCATTCAGTATTCCGTAACGTACAAAGAGGCCAATTCACCTAGCTATCCTACAGAAGTGGCTGTACCATCATCAGAAAATAGTCATGTATTGAATGGTCTTAAATCCAGTACTCTTTATGACATTAAAATCCGTGCTCACACAAGCAAAGGCCCTGGACCTTACAGTCCAGCTGTTCAATACCACACTTTGCCTCTGGATCAAGGTAGGGCTTGTCTGTGATTTTTGTAGATGTACAGGGGTGGTTTGGTACCTAATGGTCTAAAGCCTTCAAACGGCAACAACACAGGTAATTACACACTAGGTAATATGAACCAGAAAGACTTTGTAAACTGTACATCATTTCATTCTTCAGGTAAGTTATCTTACTTATTTTTGTTCAAGTTCAGTACAGGCTTCCCTGATTTGCATCTAAGTGGAGTCATTTCACAGGTGGGCGGTTTTCATTCCTCTAGATTCAGGCTGAGCAATGAAAAGAGAGAGAGAGAGAGAGAGAGAGAGAGAGAGAGAGACACACACAGAGAAAAGTGACAGCTTTAGTTGTCACTGAGTGTAGGCTGAGACTATTAACAGGCCTGTAAGTGTTCCTATCATATCTGGAATAGCCTCAACTACCTTATGTATAGCAACTCTCTTAGCTGCCACGCTAAATACATTTTTGATCTAAAATGAATGTCTGTCCAAAATAAACTGCATAGGGAAATAGGGTGATATCATAAATGAGGAAAAAGAAAAGTATTTTTTTTCATTGATAATCTTTTTATAAGAAAAAAAAAACACGTCCCACTTCTCATGATTCATTTACATTTCTTAGGAGTTGTAAATGGAATATTCTGTATCTGTCCGCATCTTTCTGTAATTTCTATGTAATTTTTTCTTCTTTGCTCTTCAACAGGTTTCCCAAAAAATTTCAAAGTAAAGTTTATCATGCAGACTTCTATTCTCCTGAGTTGGGAATTTCCAGAAAAATACAGTTCACTTACTCCATACAAGGTGAGTACTAATTTTGAGGTGTTAATAAAATGGAGGAAGTGAGGTATAGCTGTTGTACCTTTGCAGCTTTTAAAGTTTAGAGATTTGCAAGAGGGTACTGTACCTTAAGAACTGTCTTAGAAAAAATACTTTTTTTCTTTCTCTGTTGAAAGATAGCTGTAGCTTGCATATAGTAGTGATGTAAAAATGGCACTGTAAGGCAATGCATAATATCTAGCAACTTAATTAACTTATACACATTGTGTTATAACTGATTTTTCACTGCTATCTTTTGGGATATGAAACCCACAGGCACAGTGTTTATCACTGCTGCTTCACAGCTCTTGGTTCTCTATAGCTTCCAGCAGGGCTGCCTTCTTTCTGGAAGCTTTTATGTCCTCTCTGTATTCATGCAGATTTTTGCCATATGCTTTGTTTTTCTCCCACATCCCAAAGACATGCCATCAGGTGAAGAAACTTAGTTTCCTATTGGCATGCACATGTTGTGTGACCGAGTGTGTGCATGTTTCCTACAAGGGATCAGCATCCTATCCACGGACAGATTCTCAGCTTTTCATCTTCTTCTGGTGAGATATGCTCTGGTCCTGTACAACCTTATGTAAGATAAAGTGGATATCCAAGAATGAATGAACAAATGCTTTTAAGACATTCAGATGATGATACTAGGCAGTTGTATCCTTTATCTTATGCTAAAAAAAAAAGAAAATTAAAATTCTGTGTTACTGGGTCATGGAAAATGACTTTAAAACTTTAAAAATTTCTGTAAATCGGAAGAAAGGCATTGATTATACATTAGTCAGTTTATGTGTTTATCTTAAATCCTTTCTGATAGTATTTGTTGAGACATAGATTACTTGTAAAAAGGTGTTGAATGGGTTTGCTACATATTTAACTTTATTGAGTTAAATGTGTTTCATCATAGACTCCTACTTGCTGATATTGTTTGCTGAGACATAGTTCACTTGTAAGACTTTCCTAAATGTCTGGGATTCATATTTACCTTGTAAATATTTGCCAATATATACCTGTGATGTTTACGTTTTGTTTCTTATCTGTCCACTGTTTGTTTTGTATTGCACTGTGGCCCGAGTTGAAGCTGAAAAGGGTCCTGTATCAGCCTCCTAACCCAGTTAACAATTACATAAATAAAAATTAGTAGTAACCTGGTGCTTCACCTATTGACACATGAGTGCTAGGTGCTAAGCCTACATCCACAACCAAGCCACCACCTCCTGTGTGGGGCTGGTCCTTCAGACAGCAAAAGCTCCTCAACCACGATCAGCTGCTTTAGTGTTGATGGTTCTCATCTTGTGATAGTTGTGCCCACTGTAGTGTCCTGCTCCCTTCTTCTTTTTGTTGGAGGGCCTGCACTAACATATAATTTTTCTGGCTTGTAACCATCTTCAGTGATGCCTCTCATTGGTGGCCATACCTATACCTGTACATCTGCAGACAAAACATGTCTTTTAATGAGTCTATATACTTGGCTAACTGGCAGTGTGAGCATTGACTCTAGATGATTGTCAATGTTGAAATGACAAGGGATTGTAGATGGATGGATGCTTGGCCACACCACACATGTGTTACTGTTTGGGTCTTCCTCCACTCTATCCACATCAGTGTCACCTGCAGATAGCATTTTGCCCCTCTCCCCAGTATATAGTGCTTTTACTCTGCAGGTATATTGGGCCATAGCAGGCCATCACTCACTGTGCTACTGTATCACATGAGATATTCTATGGCCACTGCATCCTCCCCACAGACGTATACAAATATGTTATGTGACTCTGAGGTGGCCTGACATATGATTTGTGAGTGTGTAGGCATTTCTGCACCTACATCCTTCACATATGCATGTGTGCTGCGTTTGCGTCAGTGACATAAATAACTACGTATGGATCCTCTCTCTCTCCATGACAGACTACACAGGTATTTCTTGAGTGCAGCAGCTGCATTACCAGCCCAGTTCTCCTTCCTTCTCTTGTCTTATGCTGCACATCCACAGCACTTTCACAGCAACAACAATAAATTCCATTCATCTATTTGAATGCTTTCTTGCACAGGATGGTGGTAGTACTTTTTCCAGGAACAACATAAGCCACTTAGAAGGATGGGAATGCTCATCAAGCCAGGTAGTTCGGTTGTCTGTCAGTCACTTTCTCTGCACATTATGCTACCCATAAGTAGCAGTGTGCAAGCCATGTACTTGCTAGTTAGCATGAGACATGTGATAGCTGTGACTGCCTTCCAGGCCTGGGAATACACAAAGTACATTTACGCATTGCTCTGTTGCATAGTATGTAATTCTGAAATGTGTGCATGGCATTACTATATTGCTTCTCAAGTGAACCAACTGAATGGTCATAGCTGCTTCATCTAAGATGAGTCATAGTGTGCCAGGGAAAGCAGGGTTTTCCTGTTCTTTCAGCACAGGGATTTCAGGAAGCACCCACTGCGATGGTATGATAACCCTTTCAGAAAGTTCATTGCTTCGTTCAAATTGATATGAGTGTTCTCTAATGCTGTGTGCATCACCCATATTAGGAAACACTGCAGGAACTGGTACAGTGGTGTGAAGAATCGATGCAGTGGTTTGAGGAAGTGCAATTCTGACCTGCTTTGCCAGTGGGAAGCAGAGGTACAAGAGATGCAGAGAGAAAGAGAGATGTACTGTAAGAGCTTTGGTCTGTATATCTTCCACTTTGAGATGTCTGCCTATGACTGTCAGTACTTCATTTGTTGGACTTCCAAAATAGCTGCACACTGAGTAACAGCTTAATGTCAGCTCTTCCAGTGTGAAAACAGAAACTCACTAAAGAGAGACAGTGAATTTGTTTTTTTGGGTAAATTTCAGTTAATTGCTAGTAAGTGCACTGACTGGCTGCCAGCAAAGAAGAAATTTAGAGAACTTAGAAGAAAATCATTCACAAAAGGTGAAGCAAAAACACTGGTTGGGAAGAATCCTGCACCTTTTCAGCAAAAAGAAGTTTAAGCTGCAGCTTTGGTAGAAGATATGACTACAAATGATCTAGAGGAAAAAGTAAGTCAAATATGCTCATTAATGATTAAAATAAATGAAACAATAAAGGTGTATGTCAACTCAAATGACAAAAGGATGGAAAAATGGAAAAAGCTTTAAATAGTTCAGATGAGCTGATAAAACTGCAAACATCCGAGGTCAAAATGAAGAAAATGCTGGCTCAGTATGAGAGTGTTCAAGAAAAGATTTTCAAAAAAATAGAATTAGAGGACAGAGCACATAGGGAAAACCTGAGATTTTCTGCTGTAATAGAGAAATTGAAAGGAGCAGACTCTCTTAATTTTATGAAAGCACAGATAACTGGACTGGTATTCCACAGCAAGAGTTGTTCGTTGAAAGGGCACGTGTTGTGATGCTCCAGACCTGGCCATGAGAAAGCAGTCAAGACCTGTATTAGAGTTGCATTCCTACTAGCAGCCAAGACGTGTTTTAGTAAAGATGCAATTCTACCAGCAGAAAGAGTTGATTCTGACAAAACTGTGGCAGAAAGGCAAAGTACTAAATGTTGGAGACAGTAGAGTGTTTGTCAAAAATGATTGTACACCAGGCAGAAGAGGAGCAAACTTACTCCAGCAATCAAGGAATGTTGAGAGGCAGATGTGAGATTCCAGCTACTGTAAGCAACTGTCTTCAGAATTACTTTTTCCTGGTGGATGAAAGTCATTTTTTGGTGAAAAACAGACTAAGGAGGAAATACAAAAGCTTTTGTAACAAAAAGTGAGCCATCAAACAGTGCGGAGTATGCTTTGTCTTCTGATGTTAAAGGATATAGAAAGACATTACCAGTGAAACTGTTTTCAGTGTTACAAAGAAAAAATTTTGAGACAGAGAAAAGCATGGAGTTGACTACAAGAACTTCGGAGGTCATTGGAAATGAACCAGTGACTAGAGTTGTGGAGATAGAGAGCAACAGGAAGAAAATTAGCAACTGAGAAGCTAATGAATAAATGGGGGATTACAAAGCATCAGTCACATTTGTGAAATATGGCTGATCAAGAAAACCTGGATGTGTAATCAGTTAAAGCTTGTGAGTGTAGCTGTCAGTCTGGGACAATTGTACCTATTGGGAGGGTTAAACTTCATTATATGAAAATTTGTCCCATTTTGTGTGCATTAAATCAGTACGTTATGAGGATATTCTGGGGGGGTTGCTTATTTGAGGGTTTTCATTAAAACAAAGTCTTGTAAGATGTGACATAGGTTCAAAAGGACATGACAAGAAACAACTGTATGAAAGTTCAACCTGCTACACATTAGTGTATCCATGTAATACAAAGGATAAAAAATACACATTTTAAAAAAGCTGTTATACATAACAGGTGGGGAGAGAAACTTCTTATCATAATGTCAACACTTTTCATTTTGTTTTGGAACATGACTAGTCTCATCGGTGTATACAAAAAATAGAGTAGTGAGCTGTGTTAAAAGAATGCAGAGTGCAAGTAGCTATGCTACAGGAGACATGTTTGGAAAGAAATGAACATGTGAATTTGATAAAGAAAGGATTTCTGGGTGGTTATTCAGTGAGATCCATCACCTCTAGCTTCTTCAACTGTTCTGCCTTTATTGCCCAGGTTTCTGTACCATACAGTAGTACTGGTTGCACCACTGTCTTGTACACCTTACTTTTCAGCTTCTTTGGCATTCTTCTGTCATAGACTACACCTGATACTGTATGCCAGTTGGCTGCAGCCCCTCTGATTCTAGCTTTGACCTCTTCATTCAGACTACCCTTCTCCTCAACCACCCCTCCCAGATACTTGAAGCTGTTTACCTGTTCCACTATCTTCCCATCTATCTGTATTCTCAGCTTCTTCTGATTTCCTCAATCTGCTGCCATTACCACTGCCTTATCTGTGCTTAGTTTCATCCCATGTGCCTTCAGATTTGCATTCCATTCTCCTATCCTTTGCTGAAGTTCTAGCTCAGAGTCTGCCTGTACTGCCACATTGTCTGCATACAGCAGCTTTGTTGCTCTGACCCCTCCAACCTGTTTGCTGATGTAGTCCATTACCAGTATGAACAGCAGTGGGCTCAGAGCTGAACCCTGGTGTACACCCACTCCCACTGGGAACCCCTCAGTGAGGCCAAACACTGTTCGTACTTGAGTCACTAGGTCCTTGTACATAGCCTGTACTAATTCTACCAATGTTTCTGGGACTTCAAACCACCACAGTACTGCCTAGATCAGCTTTCTTGGGACCTTGTCATATGCTTTCTCCAAGTCTAGGAAAGCCCAAGGACATAAGAGCAGAAGCCAAAGTAGCTCCAATTGCAGAAAAGATCAAAGAGAATAAATTACGGTGGTATGGGCACATGTGTAGAAAAGCAGAAGACAATCTGGTGAGGGAGATTTGGGACAGACAGGAAGAAGGTAAGAGGAAGCGAGGGCGTCCAGCAAAGAGGTGGATGGACTGTGTGAAAGAAGATCTGCGACAGTCAGGCATGAGTGTTGAAGAAGGCAGGAGAGTGGCACTGAATCGAGAGAGTTGGCGACAGTTAATACGATACCCCGACCCCATGTAAATGGGAAAAGGGGGATGATGATGATGATTCCGTGAGATATATGGACCAAATGAAAAGGGGAGTACTTGTATTAATTACTAGAGGAGCTCCAGTAGTGATATAAGAGGGGGCAAAAGGTAGTAATGGTAGACCTTAAGAAAATTCTGGGAGAAATCATCTGCTTTCATCAGGGAAAATTACATATAGATGGGGGCTGGAATTTGATTTGCAACAGTGAGGATGTATCTGGGGATCTAGTTGGGAAATATAACAAAAGAGGGTAGATTTTTGAATAAATTTACAAAAGTATTTGGTACTGAATTCAGTAGTAGGAACTCAGAGAAAAATGTACACATTATTTCCCAAAGTGCAACAACTCGGCTTGGCTATACAGAAATTATATTTCACAGGAATGCGTGCATTTAATTGGAAGTTTTAATACATATCCAGTAACCATTTCAAATCATGCACCAATAATAACTAAGATAAAAATGCAGGCTAATGAAATAAAAATGAGGCACTGGCACTTTTAAAAAGAGAGCAATTTAAGGAATAGGTAGTTGAAATTATTTGAAAGTTATTAGAGAAGATAGAAATTTCTTCAGAAGATATAGCTTGAGAGTGGGATAAAATAAAGGTGGAGTTTAAAAATAGAGTAGACAAAAGAAAAAGAGATTAAGAAGAAACATTTTATAGAGGGCCTGACAAAGGTTAATGTATTGCAGAATCTAGAGAATCTCACAGAATAATAATAATAAGAGCAAGTACAGAATGCTAAAGAGAAAATAAAGGACTGCCTAGATACGATGCATGAACTTAGAACAGCTGCTAAGCAACTATTTTTCACAATAGTGACAGAGCACAAAAACTTTTACCACAATGACTCAGGCAACAGAAAGTGGAAAGACTTGTCAGCAAGCTTAGGGAAAATAACCAGAGATCCTGTTGAAGTATTAGAAATATTTTGTAAATTTATGAAAGTCTGTATAAAGGAGAGAAATATTGAAATCAAGAAAAATCAAAAATGGAGATATTTATGGAAAAAAATAAATATGCCAAGGTTAGAGGTAGATGAGGCTCAATTATTAACATGATAGGAGGAGATGAGTTAAAAACGGTTATGTACAACCAATCTACAGGAAAGTCTTCAGGAATAGATGGTATTCTTGCGGAATTTTGGAAGCTAGGAGGGAAGAAAGTGATAAAGATCTGGAAGGTTCAGTTTAACAGTATTTTAAAAGGAGGGAAGCACCAACATCCTGGAAGAAAGCCGTGGTGACTGCAATACCAAAAAATGGTAAAGACCCATCAGATTCAGCTTCATATAAGCCCTTTTTGATTCTAAATCTTGATTGTAAAGTGTTTGTGTATAAGGGCTAAAAGAATACCAAGGATGTTGCAAAAATTGATAAGTATGGATCAGTCTGGTTTTGTGGAGGAGAGGCAAACATTTGACAACATTAATAGAACAATGATTACCCAGAGGGAAGTAGTGTGCATTTTCTAGCATCTTTCTAAGAGCAATATTTAAAATCTGTCCCTGTTTTTTGGATCTTTGTCCCCCAATTTTTTTTTGTTTTTTTCCAAATTTCTTGTCCTAAGAGATTGACAGGTATGGTCTTGATGTAGAAAAAAAAAGCATTTGATAGAGTAAGCTTGTATTTCATGAGTAGGGCAGTGGAAGCGTTTGCATTTCCTGGCACAGTAATAAGGTTAATTAGGAGGATATTTGAGAGACTGGAGGTGAAAGTAAAAGTGAGGGAGTTCCTCTCTGATAAGGTCTGTCTGAACAAAGGAACCAGGCAGGAGTGTCCTCTTTCTCCTTTGTTATTTGTGTTGTATTTAGAACCATTGGCAAAGAAAATAAAGGCCTCAGAAATTCAAGGATATAATTGGTATGGTAATCAAGAAAAGTTGGCTTTTTTTGCAGATGATGATATTTTGTACCTAGTAAAACCAGATAAGGACATCTCAGTGTTGTGGAACATTCTGAGACAGTTTCAAGACTTTATGGGTTATAAAATTAAGGAAGTTATAACAAAGTCTATAGGTGTGGACTATGTGCCCACACACACACACACACACACACATTGGCTCAGTAATACCCATATTTATATGGGGACATGATAAAATGAAGTACTTAGGAGTATGGGTTAAAAATGACTCTGTTATGATAGCTAAGGATATGTGGGATGTGCCTAAGTAAAAGATAATACAATAACTGAAGAACTGGAAGCTGCTCTTTATGGATATAGATAGTAAGATACAAGCAGTGAAAATATTTTAGTTCTTTAGTTTCATGCACATGTGAAGCATATTTTTATCAACCAGATGAGAAGTTGTGGACAGCAGTTAGAGTTGAAAGATTTTATCTGGGAGGGAAGAGGACAAGAATTAAATGGGATAAGTTGATTCTTCCAAAAGAACAAGGTGGCTTGGGATTACCTGATTTGAAAGGGTATTTTAGACTACACATTAAAGGCTCTTATACATAGCGCAAGCAGAAAACTATAATTCAAAAGTGGAAAGAGATGACTGTGAAACAGTGGAAGCTCAAGAAAGGAGGAGTGAGTGAGGTTTTCGATACAGATCCTTAATGAGAATAACAGGTATACAGAACATTATATTCATAAAGTAGCAGAAAGTATTCTGAAAACTAAGACGACAAGGGAATGGAGATTCTCCCACTAGGGATGACTGCAATTAGGGGTACAGAGAATAGGCAAGGGAGGTAGGTATTTCCTGGAAAAAATAGGAAAGGAACCAAGCTATTGGGAGCAAATCATTTAAGAGGGAAAGGTAATAGAATGGGAAAAGGCCAAGAATACATTTACACTGCAGGCTAGAGACCGCCTTCCCTGTCAAGGATTGATAACATATAGGCATAGAAAAAGGGATAGAGGAATCCTATGTGAAAGACTAGCACTGGTAAAGATTTTAGTTGAATCTAGAACAGAAGCCGCTGTTAAAAAAAAAAGATAGCAGGGTGCATAAAATATTGCATAATAACTGTAGGAAACAATCTGAGGAGTTTAGAAAAGATTGGGAAGAGAGACTGGAGAAGAAATTCACAAAGGCACAATGGGAGGATATACATATGGCTTCCAACAAAATCTAGATGATTTAGGATTTTTGCTTGAAAGAGTTTGCATAGGTATTTTTATACCCCAAGTAGACTCCAAAGATTTTTTCCTTGTGTAGATTTCAAATGCTGGATGTGTAAAGGGGAAGAAAGAGGTACTTGGGAACAAATTTTTGTAATGAGCTGGCAGGCTTTAAGAATTCCCTACAGTCTACCTAGCTAGAAATACTAGGTGAGCAAATTGGTATAAGGAAATTATTTTTTTTATCTGGGCTACAGGATCCGAATGGCCTAGATGTGCTAAGGCCTTGCTAAGTTTAACTCTGGTGGCTGGCAAAAAGCAATTTCTAGAAAATGGAAATCAACATCTAAACCAATTGTATTTGAAGTAGTGAATATAGTAACAGAGAGAAAAGAACTGGAAGTGGGATTTTTGAAAAAGGGTAGGAGCAAACTACATAGAAAAACTGGAATTGTGAAAACAATACATGCAGAATAATGTTTTGGAGGAGGAATGATGTTTAAGGGAAGGCAGGAATTGAGTGAATTATGTAATGTTGGATTGACAGTGACTTTATGATGATTATATGTGATGTATAATGTTTGTAAATAGGAATATGTCAATGTTGTGTGTTTTCCTTTGTATAAATGCATGATTGCTTTTGTCATAAGTGATGATTCAATAAAAATGTTTAAAAAAATAGTACTTCATTTATTTTCCATTTGCTGAGGTGCATTGGTTATATATGCATCCTATTCATTTAGTCTGCCCTTGAGCCAATTGTTGAATCTAACGTGGCAAAACTAGTGCTCCAGCCTAGAGTCAGATGGCGATCAGGTTAGCCACTATGGTGTGTGCACCCACATTGCTGTTCCTTTTGGGCACTGTGTTGTTCTGTACTATCCTAACTGTAGCTGTATGCTTCAAGCTGCAGCCAATGACCGTGGTATTGCATGTAGCAGCTTGCTCTGCTTAGAGTACAGAGTGATGACTTTGTTATGATGTCATGCATGTTGTCTACGTAGTCTGTAGTAGCACTGCCCTGGTCTGCTGCTATAGCACTGCATTGTATTTTACCACTGCCTGCCTGCTATCACATATCTAATTAGCTGTAGCACTTTACACAACAATCTGCTTTGGAATAAGTTCTGAGCTGATACTCTGTTCATGTCTGTGAATCCCAGCCATAGAGCCAGTAGTCTTATTAATAGGAGCATTTATAAATTTCCCCAAATTTTGTTAAGATGAATGAACTCAGCCATATATGTACATCCTTGTATTTAAATCTCTTCATCCTTCATTCACCCACTTGCCCACCAACTTTCTTCCTGGTTTGTGGAATGTGCACCCAGCTGCATAACCTTCAGGTTCTCTTACTCATATATAAAGGGTGTTTCTGCTCGGAATTCTAGGGTGCTTGCTTCACTTAGCAAAACTATCATTTGAATGTGTGTTTCCTTTTGTGATAGCAATTTTACCCACCATGCAGGATGTACTGCTTGTTTGCCATAAAGAAATGTCTTTCTGAAAGCAACATAAGGAAGTATAGCTTAATTTCTGTAGTTTATTATTATTTATTTCTCTATATATTGAGGACAGAAATGAAACATTGTAATGTATCACTTTTCAAGCCCATACTGTCTTAAACATTTATTCATCCAAAGTTTTGCTTCTTGAAAACAAACATATGTATCTGTGTATTTTTCATTTAGAAAGATTAAGTTGTTCATAGTCAATGTTGTAGTACTAAATCTTGGGAGCTTCTTATCATGTAGATACCAGCAGCTGGACCAGAGTATTTCACCATACCCAGGTCAGCAAATCCCTTGCTAGCTGACATTAGGATCTTGGTGATATAAAGGGTCATTGGCCAATGTCATCTCTTTTTTTTTTCTTGTGGTGTCAGTCCAGTACACTAGACTCAGTGTGATAGCATCATTAGTCTAACGGTTGACCTGAAGCCAGAAGATTAAGTTAAGTAGCCGGTTAGAGAAATCTATTATAGATTACTATTTCTATTGCTTACCTGTTTAATGTCTAAGAAAGTTAGTAATTGTCTAATGTGTGAGAAGCAAATCCTTCACAAAGACTTTCATTGCTACTGTTTATACAGTCTACATCCAGAGCACAACATATCAAACTGTCAGCTTTGTGCTTGGTAGACCTTTTTGTGTCTACATTAAACAGACAGCTTGAGGTACTATCCAAAAAACACCCAGAGTGGAACATGGAGAAAAGATGTCTTCTCTTCATCTGGACAGACATCCTCCTTTCTGCCTTCCTTCTACTACCCCTTATCCCCAGGGTATTGCAGAAATTGAGGGAAGACAGGCCACAGATGGTACTGGTTCTCCATTCTTCTCTCCCTCATTGAGGTAAGAAGCAGAACTCTACCTGAAACCAAGGACCTCCTCGCCTAGAACAAAGGGTCCATCACACACCCCAGCTTGAAGAACTGAAAATGGATTGTTAATTATGCCACCTTTTGTTGTGAACATCATAGCAAACAAATATTTGGCAGGGTAAGAACACACTCCACTAGGTTAAAAACAGCGACCACAGCATTTCTAAAGGATGACCAACCCTGTCTATCCTGGAAATATCCTCTTGGATATCTGCACACACCTCCACTAAACACTACCACCTTGGTGCCATTTCCACAACCAGAGCCAGGTTTAACTCGGTCATCCTTCTGGAACTGACTGCTTTCCAGCCACCCCAATAAAATAGCTTTGGGACTTCGTACAGCAGCATTGACTTGGAGAATGTAGTACAGTTGTGTTGGTAACTTGCCATAATTGTAGATGTTTGAGTAGATCATTGTTGCTGTAGCCTTTCCCTCCCTTCTACCCTTCTTAACCCAGTGGCCCTGGAGTTAGGGTTGGTACCCTAACAATTACCTTTTCCCACCCAATTTCCTTCCTCCAGCATTTTCCTAGTTTTACAGTAAGTATGGTCAATGAGGCAGGTTGTGCTCTGTATGGGGAACATCTGGACTCTGATCCCACAAGCAAGAAAGACCCGAAGATGGTGTCGATCTATGACCCTTTATACCACTGACCACCTGACATTGGCTAATAAAGGCATCCACAGGCTGGGGGATGGTGAATTCTTCTGGTATTCAGACTAGCATCGGGCTCAGCAGGATGTTCCTAATACATAATACTGCAACATTGATCTACTTGAACATCTACAACTATGGTACATAATCAACACAACGATACTTTTTTTTATCTATCTATCTTATCTTTGATTGTCTTCTTTATTTAATAACATGCAGTCCATGGAAGGGCACTTTCTGTTGGCTGTAGTTGACTTATTTTAAACACTGATTTGGCCAGAAACTTAACACTGAGTAGGGTGACAGTATGCAGGCTGCTAAGACTGAAGCTTTAAATTCGATCCTAGAACATCTCTAGGGTAGTATTCACAGTCCACTTCAGAATGTGAATCGTTGTGCAACTGGTGCAGCACAGTACAGTGGTATAAAACAGTCTGTATACAAGTTAGCAGTCCTTCTTTCTGTCACTGTGACTGGATTTAAATATCCTATATGTTCTGAGCTGCCATAACATTTTCAAATTAGTTTGTGTGTGTGTTTGTCTGTCGGTACCCAGGCATCATTTTTACTTCATACAGGAGACTGAAAATGACAGACAGGGCACAAGGCATAGTAATCATTAGAGCTGCTCCCCTTTAATCACTCTAACATATAGAGAGCTTTAGAATAAATTTATGCAGTAAAAACATCTTGGTGTTTGTTTTTTAGTGTGTTGCACCTTAAAGATTATTTAAAAAGGCACTAATTTCCCTTGAATTTGTCCCTGTGTAGATATGAGATTCGGTTTTGTAGGCAAGTGTCGAACAGTTCATGGGTTACAGATGCTAAGCCACTCCTGAGATCAGCACTGTACTGCTGAGGTCTAGTGATTTCTTAGATAATTATTCTTCCCAGTTGTTTGTGCCTTGCTTATATGTACTGGACTCTGTGCTTCAACTAAAAGTATTTGTGCCGCATGCCCATTTATGCAGCTGTTTCTCATATTTTTGGCAGTACGCACAGTATTCCAGTTTTATCAACAGAACATTTTTTTCTTCTGAAGGCTGGATGTTGATCAAACCAGATTTCATTTAGTGCAAATTTCAGATGCTGTTGTCATTTTGAGTTGCTTCTGTCACATGAAACCTGCATCAGTGAGAATTAGACCTGCTTTCATTCTTCATGGCACTGTAGATATGACATCTTTGGCCAGGTAAGCTAGACCTACATTAGTGGGGCTGTAGACATTTAAACAAGCATATATAGTTGTAATGAAATCCCTTATACTGTACATCTGCTTTGCTGCAACAAAAAAGGCATCTGCACTGGGAACAAATCCCATTGTTTTACAGGAAGCGGAGTTTCATCCTTTAGAGTTTGCACGAATTATAGTGTGTTTTCTAGCAGCAACAAAAGTATGTTAATGCATGTTTGGATACTGGCAAATTTATAAAGTACCATTTTTTAATTTGTTCCTGATTGGCTCCCTCCAGTATTATCCAGTTCATTTGCCTAGCTGTCTTACAAGAAATTGCAGCTATGTATGTATGTATTACAACTTCTGAATATTTCTGGGTGTTCATGCTGCATAACCACCACTAGTCATGAATACAAAGACTTGATAGTGCAGAGGTACTGGTCAAAGTGTTCCTATTTCACAAATGGAGACCATTCTTGTCCCCCTCTGCATTCCCATGCAGGTCATGTATCAGATTTATGAGACACATTGGTGTTGCCTTGCTCTGTCCTTCCTATGGTCCAGCAAAAAGTGGTCCAGAAAGGATCCTTTGCTTTCCCATTCATATGAAAGTAGAACAATTAAAACACACCAAAGGTGAAGTCTTTAGTTCTTTTGTCCGTTTAATAAAGAGACTTCATCATAGTTTGTGTTTATTTTGCACACCATGCTGGTTAGACTGCATTTTATTTAAAGTGGTACATGAATGATCTTTCTTCATTTAGCTGTTTCTCTGAGAATATAGCTGCTGTGAGAATGCAAGCTATTACTGCTGTCACAAGTGGCATTTAAAACCTTGTTGATATCAGGCCTAGAAATCTCTATTTTCACTGAATAAAACTGTAGTACTTTGCACCAGATTAGCCCTACACAGTTTGATGCATGATTTTTGTGCATGGTGCCAGTAATGCTTACTTTGGAATGTGCTTTTCAGTCTACATATAACTGTGGTAGGATTGACTTGAGTGCCCTATAGACAGCTTTTGTTACCTAGCTTTGGGCAGTGGACTGAGTTTACTGTATAGATGTCCTCGTAACATCCCACAGTGCATTTGATTTGCTTTTAAGCGCAAGAGGATGAGCAGCTATATGTGAGGCCTTGCTATTACAGCACTTATTTTACTATATTTCTACTGTACTGGGAACTAGACATTTTCATGATACCTGATTGATGATCATTGATATACTTCTGAATTTGAGCTTAAACCTAGACTGAGGAATATCTGCTTTCACCCTAGACCAGGGTGCTTGAAAAGCCACATAGTCCATAATCACCGAACAGTTTTGTGCAGAAGAGCCATTTGAAATTGGTGTCACAAGTAGCACTGACACACAGATGCCTACAAATAATCAGCTATATGTAGTGTTTACTACAGTAGTCATAAATAGATGCATTTTCAAGCATTAATATTGTTTAATTAAACCTGCATTCATGGTGTTTTTTTACAGAGTTGAAGTGTTAGGCAGTGGTCATGTGCACTACACTATTGCTGAGTTAAAAGTGGGTGTTGGGAACACTAGGGAACAGTTCATGCAGTACCAGTGTTCATACTTAATGACTAGACAAAAACAAATGAAAACATTCCAGTGTGTCACACACGTGTGTGTGCAGTCATCCATTGACAGTGTTTTTGAAGTACATTGATGTACATTTACAGCTTTGCAATAGCTGCCTAATACACACAAATAAATTTAGACAGCTGCGTGGAGAAAATATTTCTTTTCAGTCTCATTTCTGCAGTTTTGCAGAAAACATTGAAATCCATATTAAAACATAATGCTGTTTAGCATCGTCAGTATCGCCTGATAACGTAATTAATAGCAGTATCATTTTCTAATGTTAGTTGAACTAAATTAGCGAGCACTAACAGCAGTTTTAAATTAGTTCAGTCTGTCTAGTTTCTCAAGGTTGAGAGAAGATTATGTGTACATACTATTCTTAAGTCGAGACAAATTACCAGAAAAGTGCTACTTTTCCTTATTTCTGCACTGTGCCTCATATCCTGCATTAAATGTTGAAATGCCAAATATCATTGCATATTCCTTTTTAAATAAATGAAATACAAAAAGAGTTTTTTCTGTATTGCTGTCTGGTGCAAAAGCAAGAAACAAGTAGAGAAATGCAAGTTACAAAGTTATATTGTACGGCTCATATACTTATTCAAGTATGTTTAAAATTGATCACATTTACAATGACTGTTGATTCAGATAAAGCATCAAGATTTCTGTTGAGAAAGGATTCTCAAGTTTTGTTTTATTTAATGAGTCAGTAACCTTTTGTTATCAGACCATGCATGAATTATAGTCATATTGCATTTAAAGCTGTTTGCATGAGTTAAAAATACATAATAAAAAGAAACATGCAGTTCATATGCCTGTAAAGATAAGCACATCAATCCATTTTTAAATAAATGAATAAAATACGTAATATGAATCAATGCAAGTATATTTATATTAATAAAAAGAAGAAACAGAAAGAAATAGCAGTGCATGATGCTGTCCAGAATTAAATTATCTGAAGGCTGATGTAATAAATGTCTTTGCATAGGTTTATGAGTATTAACCCATTGGGCAGGAGCATAGGTAGGTTCATAGGTTGGTACTAGGCTATCAGCCCTAGGGCCTATACAAGCCTAGCCATAACAATTCCCTGGCTATTTCTTCCCACATTATTTACTTTCCTGGACCCCTGTCTAGCAGGGCGACTGACGTGATCCCTGGGGTGAATTTCCTTTCTCCCATCCAATCGTCAAGGTTCCTCTTGAAGAGGTCCAAAGAGGTACTCTGCTTGACATGTATGGGCAATCTATTCCAGAGTCTGGGGAGTCTCTGGGTCTGGAACCTATCCCTCCAGCATGTTTTGTTTATTGTGATGACAAGGTTAAGATCCCTGGAGCGTGTAGCTCTGAGGGATTGGGATTTCTTTAAGTGTAGCATGTCCAACAGCTCTGGGTTTGACATGGCCTTGTATGTTAAGCAGAGATCGCCTCTGAGTAGACGATATGCGACAGAGTATAGCTGGAGTTTTTTAAGGCGGTCAGCGTAGGGCATCTGCTTTAGGCCTGTGATTCTTTTAGTGAGGTATTTCTGAGGCCTTTCCAGTTGTTGCAGATGTCTTGAGAGGTACATACCAAATGGGGCGTTGTATTCTATAATGGGTCTAATGAGGGATGAGTACAGTGAGACAATGACCTCCTTTTTTCTGGATGAAAAGCCCTTCGTGATGAGGTGTGCCACATAAAAGGATTTCCTGACTGTTGGGGCAATGTGGTTATCAAAGGTGAGACCACTGTCCACCTGTGTCCCTAAGTCTCTTATCACACTTTTTGTGTTTAGTGTACTGCCACCTATATGGTAATTCATGGATACATGTTTTTCCCAAAGGGATAACAATACATTTCTTGGCATTGAGCTTGAGCCCATGGCTCTGGCACCAAGCATCTGTTTCTGTAAGGCCCTTTTGTAGAGTATCCACATCATTTGGGGATTCAATAATGGCTCCCAGTTTGCAGTCATCTGCAAACTTTGTTAGCCAGAGTCCTTTAGTGTTGACCTGTACTTCAGAGAAGTAGATGCCAAACAAGAGCGCCCCAGGACTGAACCCTGAGGTACTCCACTTGTCATTTGTCTGGAGCTGGATTTGGAGTCGGCTACTTTTACAGTGTGGGTTCTATCAGTAAGCCATTTAGCAACCCATTGGGTGACATAGGGATTAATGCCCAACTTAGTAAGTTTATCTATGATTCCAGAGTGGGGGATGGTGTCAAAGGCCTTGGCAAGGTCTAGATAGGCTGTGTGGACCACCTTACCCTTGTCCATGGCTCTGGAGACTGATTCAAAGAAGTCAATCAGGTTCAGGAGACAAGATCGGCCCTTCACAAACCCAAACTGGGTGGGGTCCAGTGTTTGAAGGTTGCCAATGTCTTTGTTTATAAGTTCCATGATAATACGCTCCATGGCCTTGCAGATGAGGCTTGTCAGACTGATGGAACGGTAATTTCCGGGATCCAAGGTGGATCCCCCCTTGTGGATTGGGATAACTGTAGCTCTGCGCCACTCAGTGGGCACGAAACCTGAGGTGAGGCTATGATTAAACATGACACTTAGGTATTATGTAAGTAACCAAGACACTGAACGCATTTGACGTATGCAGATCCTTTGAAGTAAATTTTTGGTCACAAGCACATTTTATAAAATGTTCTTTAATTACGATACAAAAGATTTATTCAAGAGAAGCAGTGGATTATTCCTTATAAAAGAAAAAAAAATCTTGTTCACAGGCCTACAAAGACAAACACACAGATCTATTTATTTATTGGCATTTGTCTGACTGAGCAGCTCCCTTTTTCAGTGGAGGCCTGGGGAGAAAAGCTCCATTATACAAACATCACAGACATTATTTGCATTTACAGCCAATTTTATTTGCAAGCAATTATTCCATCATTCAGACCTCCTCGGCATCAGTTACATCATTTATAAACAGTTTTTTTATCAAAAATAGCAGTTACATTGGTTGTATATGAATATACTTTTTTTAAATGCATGGATGTATATGCAGTGCAATACCGTCAGTATGCATAGGTAGTCAGGTTTTATGTAAGAATATTTGTTCCTATACAGACTTGTTCAAAATGTAGGACATGGGAGGAAAAGATAAACAGAGCATCCCAAGGAATGGAGGTAGGGCAGGAAGCACAAGGAAGATAAAGGAGATGTGATAATAGAGGAGAGTTATGGTAATAGTGCATTTAAGTTTTGTGCAGCAGAAAGTTATAGCACAAATTCATAAAGCTATATAAGTACCAGTTTAAGCAGGAGTGGTGCAGAGCCATTTATCTGTCACTTCAGCTGGCATTTAAAGTCTTTCAGGTTGCAGACTGATAGGTGGAGTGGGATGGCATTCCAGCTGTTAGCAATGCAGTGTGAACACAGGGACTATCCTGCATTTTTAGGTTTAGTTATGGAGAGTAATGGTTTGTTAGTGGAGGCTGGAGCATAGAAGTCTCTTAGAAGTGTAAGTTTGAATGGTGGAATGAAGTGATGGGGAATTTTTCAGGGTTGTGGATTGCTTTGAAGGTTGTAATTAAATTAGGAGTACAGTAGAGAATCATTTAGTTAAATCAGTTTAGTTGTTTTAGGGAGAGGCGGTGATGTGATCTTTATTGTTGGTTGGTTGATTGTAAATTTGGCTAATTTATTGTAGCATTGTTTTAGTTTGGTTGATAGAGAGGAGTTGAGATTGGTTAGGAGAGACATAATATGGGGAGTAGAAAGGTGCCTGTGTTTTGTCTGTCAGTAAGGTGGTGTTTTACTGTCAGCCTAGCATTTGGTATATTTTTATGGCTTGCTAAAGGCGCAGATCAAGTTTCAGGCAGTTGTCTATAATCACACCTAGTAGTTTGGTGTGGGATATCCGTTCTATGTTGTCTTGTTGGTCGGTAGTATATTAAAGATAGTTTTTTTGGGAGGAGATATAGTTGGCAGCGAACAGTAGTAGTTTAATTATTTAGTGAGTTAGTTATTGGAATTCAGGAGTAGTTGTGAGTTCTTGAGCCAAGCTTCTGTGGAGGAGAAGGATTTCTGGGTGAGTGATGCACGGGTAGTGTCCTTGCTGCACATTTTAGAGTGGATTCATCAGGGTGTTGTATTATGGTGACCTGTTTGGCTGCTGTGTTTAGGTTATTGATGAATAAGTTAAACAGTAGTGGTCCCTTGTGTGATCCCAATGGATATAGGAAGGAAAGAGTAGGAATTATCCTGCCATTTCACTGCATGAGACCTGTTGGTGAGCTAACTAAGAAACCAGTTTAGTAAGGAAGGTGATAGCTCATTGGAAGAGAATTTTGTTAGGAAACTGATGATTGATTGTGTTGAAAGCCTTGGATAGATCCATAAATAAGGCTTGAGGGTAGAAGCCCTGAATTCCTGTTGTGATTTTTTTTGTATCTGTGAACCTAAGAAGTGCAATGATTGTATGATAATTGGGGCTGAAGCCATGCTGTGCGGAAGAGAGGAGGTTTTGAGAAGTAATATATGTAGTAAGTTGAGAGTGAATACATATTTCAAAGTTTTTGGATAAGGGTGAGAATGGCAGTTGGTCTAAAGTTTGTGAGCTCTGATGATGACCCGTCTTTATGGAAAATTATTGTAGAGGATTTTTTTTTCATAAGGTGAGGACATATTTTTCTTGGATAGGTGGTTTATTATAGCAATAACCCACGCCTGGGTGTGGGTAATGCTGGATTTACCCACGGTTGGCGTGGTTTGGTCCCGAGGGCGAAGCCCGAGGGACCAAACAAAGACAACCGTGGGTAAATCCAACATTACCCACACACAGAAGTGGGTTATTGCTATTATACAATGACATTATTTAAGAAAAGAAATAATTACTTTTCTTAAATAATGGCATTGTATAATGCCTCTTTGCTGCCCTTCCGCAGCTGTCTGGTGTTCACGCAGTTCTGATGTACTGCGCATGCCTACGCAGTACATCAGAGTTGTGGGCAAAAGCAACGGAGAACGCAAGATCTCCGTTGCTTTTACTCTCGCTATGTTAAATGGGTTTAACATAGCGAGACAGCTTTAAAATAAGCAACAGAGATCTCTGTTGCTTATTTTAGCTATCTCGCCATGTTAAACCCATTTAACATAGCGAGACAGGTTAAAAGCAACGGAGATCGCAAGATCTCCGTTGCTTTACATTGTCGCTATGTTAAACTCCTTTAACATAGCGAGACAGCTTTAAAAAAAGCAACGGAGATCTGCGTTGCTTTTTTTAAACCTGTGTCGCTATGTTAAACTCTTTTAACATAGCGAGACAGTGTTTTATACTAATGGAAAAAGTCCGGGCGACCGGACCTTTTTCCGTTAGTATATTGAGGGATTTACAACGGGCACGCTGGTTGGGCTGGCCAATCAGCGTGCACGTTTTAGAGGAGGCATTGTATAATAGAATCTACAGGATAAGCAAAACTGTCTGCAGTGAGTTTGAGATACTCAAATTGAAGATAATCATTGGAAGTGGTTGTTGTCTTAAGGGTGCATAGGTATTTTTAATTGTAGATGGTGCATGAGTGAGTGTAAAGGTCTTTTGTGGCTTCAATAATTGAAGTGGAATGGCTAGATTTATAGTAGTTTTGCTTTGTCACAGGGAGGTTACTGAATTTATAAAATGTGAGTTAAACTGTGAAGCAAAGTTATTCATGGGGAGGCTGGGCTGGGTTGAGTTGATTTACCAGGATTGAGCAATGTATAATTTCCAGAAGTTTTTTGGATTCTTTGATGAATTTTGGTTGTTGCTTTAATAAGCTTTTTTGGTCCTGTTTTATGCACTGTTTGCTATGGTTCCTTTAACTGCATGTATTGTTGCAGGGATGTTTGAGACTTGGTGTGTATGACTTCAAGACTTTATATCTAAGTTGCATGAATTGCTTTGTTTTTTTTTTTAGTTAACCATTGGGCTGCTTTGTTGTTGACTATTTTGGTTCATAATGGTGTTTGCTCTGCTTGGATATGTAGAAATATTGTATTACATGTGTCTACTGCTTCATCAAAGCGAAAAGTAAAAGTTTCAAGTGGAGACCAGCTTATCTGGAAGTAAAATTTTCTTTATTGAAGTTACTGAGGTTTCTGAATGTGCAATAGTGATGAACCTTGTGGGTCTGTTTTGGATATCTGATCATGTAGCTTTCTGGTGGTCACTTAGGCTGTTGAGTAGGGTGCCACTTGTGACAACATTGTTTGGGGTGGATGGTAGAATTCAGTGTAGGATGAATTCTTTTATTGTGGCCTTGTTAATTCTAGTCCACATTTTGATCAATTGATAAAAGCCATATAGCTGAATTGAATTTGTTGTGCTTTCTAAAGCTATATGTTGCCAGTCTATGTTAATGCCTCCTAGCAAGATGTTGGCTGAGATCCAGAATAGGATCTGTTCCAGGATGGGAATGTTGTTACCAGGTGGTATGTATAGACCTGTTATGGCTAGATATTTGTGAGTATTAAGTGTGAGCGTGAAATGAGAAGTTTAGGATTCTTGAAAGTGCTTCTGAATGAATAAATAAATTACATGAAACAGTAGAGATGTATTTACTTTACGCAAAATGGAATAAATTCCATTGTATGCTGCTGTCCAGAGTAAGGGAGTGTGGCAAAAAACTCCATTTTCGTAAACATTCTTGAGCTGTGATGGCCACTGGTGTAAAGTCTTCTAAAAGTGGGTTAGCTGTTTAGGAAATGTGGTATTAAATGAGCCTGTCTGAAGTCAGCTTATCTTGAGGTCTGTTTATTTTTTAAAGTTCATGAAATTGGGATGCAGCAGAAAGCAGATAATTAACATAGCAGAATTGGTTGTTGGCAACTATGTATACTCCCTTAACTGCTTATCAGAATCACTGTACTGATTCTAAGTATGAGTAACATTTTTTAAATAAATAAAAAAAAAACTTTCTTTTCATTTAAATAGAAAATCTTGCTTATGTACAAATACAGGTCACCTGGTCTCATTAGGAGTCAAGCATGCAGAATGTATACATATACAAACGCGCACACACACACACACACACACACACACATATATATATATATATATATATATATATATATATATATATATATATATTTATTGACTGGGAAAGTCTGTCTAGGATAGATCCTATTTTCAGCGGAGGCCTGCGGAGAAATGCTCCAGATGTATGTCTTTGGAATGTGGGAGGAAACCAGAGTACCAGGAGGAAACCCATGTGAACGCAGGGAGGACATGCAGACTCTGCACATAAGGTACCCCAGCCGAGAATCAGACTTGAGAACCTCTTGCTGTGAGGCAACAGCATTAACCACTGCACCTCTGTGCCGCCCTATCTGTATAGACATATATATATATATATATATATATATTTATATATATATATATATATATATATATATATATATATATATATATATATATATATATAAAATCTACAAGAGCAACAGTTGATTAGTCAGTGAAACAAAGGTTTCTAGACTTTACCATAGACCAAATCAGTCTCCAAAATGTCTACTCTTCCTGAATAGGTTTTTCAGATGTTGAGAAGTGCTTGGAAGAGACATGGTGTTACAAGCTGGCTAACCTTTAATGAATTGCATCAGAGAAGTGGATCTCCAGGAAGACAATGATGTAAAATATGAAGCTAAAAAGTTTTTCATCCTCTTGCTGTCTGTCTTTCACTGTCTTGCTGTATACATTCTGGTTGTTACCCTCAATTTTGTACATGCTTATTCAGTTTCTTAAAGACTTGACTGACTCTCAATCCTGTTATGTAACCATACTGATAACATTTGTCTAGAAGTTTTAAGACTCTGGTTAGCTACATTGAAAAAAAAAATAATAAAAAAGAATCCTTATTGGCCAAACTGACTTCTTCAGCTGCCGGCAGAACTGTGTTTGCTAGTGAGTCAAGCTTCTGTCTAATGCACCTCTTCGTGCTGTTTTTATGGACCTGGCAATACATACTTCAACAGATGACATAAAGGGAAAGAGGAAAAAATGATTGTGAAAAAAATCATGGAGTTGCTACCAAAAATTCAACAGACCTTATATGATCATTGTAGGTGACTATAGAAATGTTGATACTGAGGAGCTTTAGGGGGTAAGAGAACAGAGGCGATCTCTGTCTAACATACAGAGCCATATCCAACCCAGAACTGTTGAACATGCTCCATCTTAGCAAAACCAAATCCACTCGAGCTACACGCTCTAGGGATATAAACCTCACCACAACAATGAATAGAACATGCTGGAGGGATAGATTCCCTTTGCAAAGACTTCCCTTGCTATGGAAGAAGGTCCCGATCTACATAAGACAGAGCCCCTCACTATCACTCTTCAAGAGGAATCTTAACGAGTGGATGGGTAACAGAAAGTTCACTTCAGGGATCATACCAACAGCTCTACTAGATAGGGGCCAAGGGTACTAGCTGATAGTTCAAGGGCCTAGGGAACTAACCAAAGGGGCGGTGAATACCGCACAACGTGGCTAGACTAATATATGCCCTTGGGCAGATAGCCCAGTATCTACCTATGAACCTAAGTAAAAGTTGTTTTTCTAATACATCTGTGAGCATAAGGATGAGCAAACTGGCAGGAAATTACTTTAGTGGAAAAGTAGCTGGAAATAAGTGGAAAATATTATAGTCAAACATATTGAATATGTTTTTTATTTCTGGGTTTATATAGGAGTGGTGCAACTGAAGACAGCATAAGGGGGCAGGGCAAATATGGAAGGTAGTAAATTAACTAGAGTGAAATCGATTACAGAGAAGGAATCTAAGTGTCTTCAAAGAGGTGAGGCACACGGTCTGAGTGTAAGCTGCCTCCTAGAGTATTGAATGAACACTCTCTTCTTTTTCAAATTGCAGTGTTATAGTGCTGGAGAATGCTGATGGCAGTTTCCTTCCTTGCCATTCCAGAGAAGTTTACTAAATCTTTTTGGGATAAGGTGGTGAAATTTCCAAATGCTAATTATGTTGCTGCTGATGTCATGGCTTTATGCAACTTAGGCATTGCTGGTCTCCTTTCTTCCACTTTTTTATGGCCACTTCTGAAGCATTGTAGGAGCTCTGTAATGCATGTAGACTTCATCTAGTACCCTGATACTGTGCCTTAGAAGAGCTTGGTAGGGTATGGCCCAAATGGCAAGCAGAAAAATACTGGCCAGAATGAGTGGGTGGCATTTGGGAGTGAGTTGTCAGAGATCAGAAAAAATATCAGCAATATAAGGGTTCACTAGTGAGGCTAAATCTATTAAACAAATATGTGCTGGCTGTCATACTGGAGATAGACAGCAAGACTGTATATGTCTAGGATTGCTGGCAGCCACCAGAAACACATGGAGCAGCTTTTGTTGGGTAAGCAAGTAAGTAATATGTAGGAGTTAATGCAAAGACATATAGACATATGAACGTTGTTGAGGGAAAACAGAAAACATGGATGCTTCGTGGTGTGACTAAGTCAGAGGAAAAGGATCTGGGGTCTGGTCATGCTGTGTAGTGTTTTAAAAGACAGAACTTATGGCCTACAAAATGCATGGATGTATAGAAGGGGGCAGGGGATTCCAGAGATGCTTTGGTCATCCTTCCATTCTGCATGGCATGATATGGTTACATGTGAAATTTCCTCTTATTTCTGGTGACCATAGATATTAAAGGAAATCAGACTTGTAGAGAGCATGTGATACAGAGTTACAAAAATCAAGGGAATGAGTGCACTTCAGGTACAAGGAGAGAGACTTCATGTCTGTCTGAGAGATCTTACTTTGAGGAGTGTCTGTATTGGAAGCAGGACTGTTCGCCCCCAGACGGTTGGACCCCAGTGCATTTCTATACAATTTCATGTATAAATTTATATGTATTGTATATGTGATTTTTTAGTGGACAGTTCGACCCCAGACTTTTTGACCCCAAATATATTCTTTTAAGTATTTTATCATTGTTATTAATTAATCAATTATTCAATAATAACGCTGTTAATTTTTCATTGTAAATATATTTTTATTAATATTTTTATTTTATTTACTACATTGGTTAGTATAAATATAACATTTAAATCTTTAACATAATAACTAGTGTTATGTTTTAACGTATTATGACTGCTGTTACTTTATAACATACTTTATGAAGTATGTTTTCCATCAATTAAATATATATTTTTTATTTTATATTATGTTGATATGTTAACTAATCTATTATCTACTATAAATAATTTCTTTAAAATTAAATTAAATAATTTTTTTATTCAGGTTAATATGCCTTCTTCATCTTGAACATTTGTACTACCACCAAAGCTCAAGCAGCAACATGCAATTTTCACCATTTCCCACCATCTACCATCAAAGCACATTAGAACCTCAGGAAAGTGGATATGGATGTATGAGTAAATGCAGACACTCTTGATTTCCAGCAACACTGATAGAGTGTAGTGCTGCAGAAGACTTAACTTGATTGCAGAGTGCAAAGACAAACATACACACACAATACCGTCTAATCATACAGTCTGTCCTAGCCTCCCCATAGATGCTACCGCTGCTGTGCTTGCTAGCATGTTAGTGACCATTCGTAACCATTATTTAAGGGTTCCCCCCTCCCATCAAATACCTACATCAGTTAAGAAGAATTGCCCAGAAAATACTGTGGACCCAGCAAAGAAGTTTGAGAGAACCATAGCCTGAAAGTAGTGAATATCATTCATAACCATTATTTAAGGGTTCCCACCTCCCATCAAATACCTACATCAGTTAAGAAGAATCGCCCAGAATATAGTGTGGACCCAGCAAAGAAGTTTGAGAGAACCATAGCCTGAAAGTAGTGAATACCATTCATAACCATTATTTAAGGGTTCCCCCCTCTCATCAAATACCTACATCAGTTAAGAAGAATCACCCAGAAAATACTGTGGACCCAGCAAAGAAATTTGAGAGAACCATAGCCTGAAAGTAGTGAATGTTTGTTAACTTTATTGGCTTAGTGTACTTTACACAGTGCACTCCCTTAGGGACAGCTGACTGACTTTAGTGTGATCAAACACTGCATCACAGATTAGCGGCAGGCATCGCCCCCCCCCCCCCCAATATGCCTGTTACCTTCTTAGCTATACTGCACTCCTTTTCCTCTATAATCTAGAGTGCACATTTGCCTCTTCCTACCCACCCTGGCCATTATTACAATTACACACCACATCTCTGATATACTATTTTGTTTGAATTTAGTCTAATATTACTTAACTGCCACATAACTACCTTCCACCCATATAGGATACATATTGCAGTAGTAGGCTCTCTTTCACATAACACTGATAGTCTCCCAAACTCTCCAGTGTATTGGACTACTGGCTGTCCTTCAGATAGCAGCAGATGCCATAGACTATCCCATGTCCATCCTCATAAACAGGTCACTTGCAGAATTCAAAGTCCCCACCCTGTGGAAAACATCACACATTATTCCACTTCACAAAGGGGGCAACTCCTTAGAACTCACCAACTCCCGCCCAGTCGCAATACTCTCACCTATATCCAAAATATTCGAGAGAGTTGTACATTCCCAACTACTTTGGTACCTCTTAAAAAACAACTTAATCTCCAAAACCCAGCATGGCTGTAGACCATCCCACAGCACCACCACAGCATCACTGTCATTTACAAATATAGTTAACCACAATAGAAACAAAGGACTATTTGTATCTTCCATTTTCTTAGACTTATCTAAAGCCTTTAACATGGTAGACCATAACATTCTTCTCCAAACTTTATCTACCCTAAGCCTCAGCCCCTCCACTGTATCATGGTTTTCTAGCTACTTATCTGGTCGACAGCAGGCATTCCTATGGCATGACCAGCTTTCCCCCCTGCTACCAGTATCCATAGGTGTCCCTCAAGAATCCATCCTTGGCTCACCATTGTTCTCACTATTCACCAACCATATCAATTTCTCCTCACTCACAGCATCAGGAGTACAATATGTAGATGACACCACCCTTATAAGTGCCACCCCCACATTACAGGAACTGCAAATCCTCACCCAAAACACTTTTACTCTAGCCGAAACATGGTTCACAAACATCAGACTTATTCTTAACCCCAAAAAAAAAAACAAATTCGGCCTAGGTCGTGCCCCCTCCCTCAACAACACTTTCACCAGTCACTCCAAAGATAACATTCAAATCACTCCAGCTGCATATACTAAACTGTTGGGTGTAGAAATAGACAATAACCTCAAATTTGACATCCATATAGCATAAACCATTAAGAAAGTTAATAAAAACCTAGGACTTCTCTATACAAACAAACACTTTATAACTAAACAAACCAAAGCTACTATTGCAAGAACTCATCTCTTATCCATCCTTCTCTATGCCTCTCCCATCCTTACTAATCTCCGCCAGAGTGATGAACAAAATGGAATCTTGTTATAACAAAATAGCCAAGTTCGCTACTGAAACCTCATACAAATCCCACCACTGTATCGCCCTTAACCAACTCAATTGGCTCAAGCTACCTCAACTACTTCTATTTAATCAACTCACAGTAGCGCATGATCTCTTCTACCTTCCAGAAAAAAAACCTGCACTTCAAAATATAATTACCCCCACATCCCTACCAGAGCCTTACGATCTAGTTCTCAGAACCTAATAAGCGTTATCAGACACAAAAATGATGCTGGCAAATCTCTCTTTGCCTGCACTCTTGTCAAAATCTGAACTCACTACCTAGCCAAATAACCTCCACTATCTCCACTATTCAATTTAAGAAACTCCTGAGAACCCACTTCTCAAACAATTGGCTTTGTTCATGCTACTTCCCAGGTTAATTTGCACCAATACCATGTTCAAGGATTCTATTAAAGGTCCCCTAATTCCTTTCACTGTAAAGCTTAATATTCACTGGTTATTTCTGTAACAAAATATTGAGAGTACTCATAATTTAGAAAGAGAAAAAATGTTTTTTTCTTGTGTTTATGTTTTATATTCTATATGAACCCTACTACTAGAATGCTGTATGCTGACTTTACTAAATGAATTCTTAATCTATACATAATGTATGTTTCTATGGAATCTATATCTCTGTATGATATTCTTGTGTAATTTCTTTATAACATGTTATTTTTGCTGCTCTGCTACGTACAAAACCCTGACCCAGAATCAGGTCATCTACGAATGATTTAGCACCCGGTTCCCCACGAACGTGCGGTGCACTGCTGGAGGGAGGCGGCCCCCTTCCATCCGCGCTCTGACCCAGTGATGGCCTAGAACTCTCCCGCCCCGGTAGAAGCGGAAGCCCGGAGGGGTCCCTCCCCCACGGAAGTCCGGAAGGGAGAGTGGGTCTGAAATCGGCCGGGGAAAATGGATATGTGTCCAGTCAGACTTTCCCGGTTAACAAATGTAAAATAAAATAAATAAAAATAAAAAATCCATCTACAGTGCACAAACATTCCTAAGTAAAACACTGTTTTTAAGGACTCGAATTTATTTGTAAAAAGTATCAACAAGTAGTTCAAAGCATAGATGTGCAATTCTAGGGCCAAACATCCATTTCACTGTCACAATGCTCAGTGCCTCTACAGCTTACACCCACAGCCCATTAACTTCAGCAGGGAAACAAACAGAACATCAAAGCAGACATCTGTCAAAATGACTGCCCATTATGTTTTCATTTTTAAATATAATTTATTTTTAATCCTTACTTGTTGTTTTATCGTTAATTTTCTTTATTTTTATGTAATAATGACTTTATTGTTAAACGGAAACTCCGGACTAGTTAATGCCGTGAACTTCCGGATTAGTCAGCAAACTTTTTTTGGCACTTACTGTTTTTGTATATATATAATTAAAGTTCCAATTTGCACTTAGTTTAAAGTAAGTGTAGTCGAAGAACATAAGTAGAAAAGAAATACTTTCTAAACCAATTTTAAGAATGTTTAGACAGTCTTTCATTTCTATTTTTGGTTTGATGTGCTTCGGCTTCACTTACGTTACATTTTTTACAGGGGTCCAACTGTCCGGGGTCCAAATGTCCTGTACCCTTTGTAGTAGGTGGAAGCTGAAGTTATTTCCTCAGAGCCCTTTCCCTCATCATGTTTCTTTCACTGCCTGGTTGCCATTCTTCAGCACTTCTGTAGTATATATTAAAAAAAAAATAGTAGAGACTTTATAGTTTTGGGGTTTTTCTCTTTATAGGTTTTTTCCCTTAGTGTGTGCGTGTGTGTGTATATATATATATACACGAGTGAGTGTTTGTGTGCGTAGGGTGTTTTGACTTACCGATCAAGATGCCTGATAGACCGGATAAGCCTACAGGGTTCAAAAGATGCACTTCCTGTGGGTACAAAATTCCTACTTCTGATGTCAAGAAGAGCATCTATTTTCTGGGGTCTGAGCATCTGCAGGCTGACTGTCCCATCTGCACAGCCTTCAACCCACACACCTTTTTGGATCGCCAGAACAAGTTAACTTTGAAGGGGATCTTGCCTACTTCTAGATCTCAAACTCCCTCTAAACTGTCATGCTCCAAAGATCTTAAAAGAAGAGCCTCCTCATCTTCTCCATGGCTTCTTCCTCTTCTCAGGCAGAGAAAAGACCTAGACTACCGGATCAAAGTTCCTTGGATCTGAGTGTGTCTGAAGTTCCTTCAGATGCAATAGTCCACTCGGATCAGAAGCTGGCTCCAGATAGGTTCATGGATCTGTTTTCGCCAGGCCCGACCGTGGTTATTATTGAATCTCTGATGCAAAGAATGTCTTCCACAGATTCAACAGCATCAGGACCACGGTCTTTGAGCCGAACTCTGGTTACAGCATCAAAACATGCTTCTGCAGTCCCTCCCTCCAAGATCACATCACCTATAAGATCCAGGCACTCCTCTATGTCATCTCAGAGCCTTCTTCAGTCTGTTATGGACAAGATGATGTGGAGCTTTCTCAAGGTGCAGATAAGAGTTTGGGACTCTTGCCATCTCCTTCCCATCCAGAAACCGTGAGGTCTCCAGCACCTTCTCTTCATGCTCCTCTTCCTATCCAAACCATTGCTTCAGAATCCCAAAGTCCGTTTTCTCAGAGGGAGTCCTCGACGGATCCGAGGATAATGATTTTTTTTACTCCGTCAAGGTCCCAGACCGGCTTGGCTCTGATGCCATCAGAGCAAAGCAGGTCTCTGATCTGAGATGGTGCTGACTCCAGAGCACAGGAGTCAGGTCTAACCTTCTCAGATCCATCCCTTCCACTTGGGACTTCGGCCTTCGACAGCTTCAGTCTGATACTATCTGGAGGCTTCGGATGTGGGGTAGATTCTATTCCTCTTCCCCTGGTAGCTTCGGCTCTTGGAGTGAGGGCAAGGGTTTCCTGGAATCTGCCAGCCTTTTGGGTAGTATAAAGGAATTTCTCTAGACCTAGAGCCATGACCCCTCTTCCCCCATATCCTACCCTGTCTTCGTTTCTTCTGAGTCCTGAGCCCAGCCATCCTGTCCTAGGTCTGCCCCCCCCCCTAAACTTGCCTTCAGTCTACTACTATGCCCTGGGGGCCCCTTTATCTTTTGATTCTTCCCTGGGGAAATACATCACAAGAAAAAGTGCAAGAGAAGGCACTTAGACTCCCCTATGGAGTCTTTATCTCCTATAGAGTCCTTAACCGAGGACACCAAATTCATTGAGGGAGAGGGATCTCCACCAGGCGATGTCTGCTTTGGAAACATCCTGGAAATATTGAGACAGAGAGGTGGATGGTCCTCCCAGCCTCCCTCTTCTGAGTCTGTGTATGTTCTTCGTATTT
This sequence comes from Protopterus annectens, assembly GCF_019279795.1. Classification (NCBI taxonomy): domain Eukaryota; kingdom Metazoa; phylum Chordata; order Ceratodontiformes; family Protopteridae; genus Protopterus; species Protopterus annectens. The sequence continues at coordinate 424,336,135 of NC_056747.1, read as the reverse complement.
CAGTGTTGCAGTTATCACCTGTGGATTATCCCTGCTGTGGTAGCCCTCGGCCGGCCCGAATACCAGAGTCACTGTTTGTCTGCGTCGGCTGCTGTCGGTTGCTGACTGACGTCAAGTCGTCAGTGCTATAAAGGAAGGCAGCCAATGCCATTACATCAGTCTTTCTTGCCGTGGAGCCCGTAGCAGAAGCAGTTTGCAAGTGTGCCGGTCAGTCGCTACAAAAGTTTGAATTACAGCTGAAAACGTCTAAAGCTAAGTACCCCGTTGGGGATCCTTTTTTCTTGCACTAACCGATGTCTGAAAAAGTTAACAATTGTCTCACCTCTGGAAAGCAAATCCAACACCAAGACTTTCATTCATACTGCGTCAATTGTTTAGGCCCAGACCACGATGTCCCCCGTTGCCGGTTCTGTGCCCTCTTTAGTGCAAGAACCATTCGTCGTAGAGCTCTTATTGTAGCCAGGAATTTTCGTCTCCCATCTTCGCATTTTGAAATGGCATTCATCAGCCAACAATCTGTAGACATTCCAAAAAAATGTAAGGATAAAGATAGAGACAGACCACACAAGGCTAAGCCTTCCGACGACTGTACCGTGAAGCAGGTCATCAGTTCTCAGGAATTAAGTGAGGTGCCTTCGCAGCCACTGATGCCCAATTCGATACCTCCGCAGGCCTTTACTGAGACCCTTTCTGAGTCTGGTATGCCACAGAAATCATCTTCGTCTTCCGAGCCTTTGGTTGTCTCTGCCTTGGTTGGGTCCAGAGCCATGATGCAGGCACCAGCTTCCAAGGAGGTTTTTTGCACTACCGAATCTAGTCAAAAAACGACGTCTGCTCATCCGACTACCATTTCTCTCAGACAGATGGATACTCTTAGGCCTAGAAGCAAGGCCACTCCTAGGAAAACTACCTGTAGCCACCATTTTACTCCTGCCCCACCACCCCAAGCTCAAATGCTTAAAATGGCGGAGGATCTTATCACCCTTATCAGGGGTAGTCAGGCCACAACTTCTAAAAGGAAAAGAGACCTTTCTCCTGAAATACTGACAGAACAGGATTCTGAGGAGTCTGATTATTCAGATTCTGAAGAGGAACAACTTCTTCTGTTACTGTTTATGAGGATTCAGATGCAGAGGAATCCATTCCTTCTGCCTCCCCACCAGAAATTCTTTCCTTTGGGGAAACCCTTCACACCCTCAGGGAACATTTCGACTGGGAATCCCAGGACTTCCCTCTGTCTAAGAAAAGACTAAGAGAGTTTCTAGACCTCCCCCAGCACAGACCATTGGCCATCCCTCCAATCTTAGAGGTGGTGGATGATGTCTTCCATGAATCCAGCTTAGCTCCTGACGTCCTCCCACCTGCTCCCAGAAAACCAGACATGTATTACAGAGTACTGGATTCTCACAAATTCCTGTGCAGAAATCCTTCTGCAGACCCAGAGGTCATTACACATGGACCAAAAGGAGCTATGGCTAGTTCTGCAAAAAATCCTGTTCCTTCTGACAAGGACTCTAGACCTCTGGACAGATGGGGTAAAAAAAGTATACAACCCTGCAACATTAGCTATCCGAGCACTCAGCTATCACTTCTACATGTTAAAATATCAAAAACACACTTTGGAACTGTTAAGTCAAAAGATTTCAACCTTTCCTGACTGTGCCAGTTTGAAGGAGTTAACAGATTTACTGCACTCTACTTGTCTAGTGGCCAAACACTCATTACACTGTGACACCCTAGAAGCCTCAAGCAGGGCAGCAGTGTCAGGATCTGTCATTGGGAGACATGGATGGCTGAAGGAACAACCTCTCCCTGATCATGTCAAACCTAAATTACTTGATGCACCCTTGGATAAGGACCGCTTGTTTGGGGAAAAAGCAGAAGAGGTGCTTAAAAAGATGGAAGACAAAGCAAAATCTATGCAAACAGTAAAGGATTTCTTTCAAGTACAATCTCCTAGGTTCAGCAGGAATTTTCTCTCAAAGCATTGGTCCTTTACTGCACCTAGCAGACAGGAGCAAGGTAAGCCCCGCAGGGACAGACCACCCAGACTCCTATCTCAGGGACAGCAGAGAACCAAACAGTGGACCACTTCCGCTCCAAAGGCAGGGAGTTCTAAGCCATCCCTCTATGGCAAAAACTCTCAGTGCCTCCCTCTTCCCTCTTTTCAGTTACCACAGACTAGGAGGAAGGCTCTCCCTCTGCTAGAAAATTGGCTTTCTGTAACAAAGGACCAATGGGTCTTAAAGATAATTTTTCAGGGATACAAATTCTCCTTCAACTAACTCCCAATTCCAAGAAGGTACCCAGACTTACCTCCAAATCAGTGGGCAGAGGCATTGAAACAAGTCCAAACTCTCATATTCCAAGGGGCAGTAGAACCTGTCCCCTCAGATCAAAGAGGCAAAGGCTTTTATCCCAGACTATTCCTTGTTTCCAGAAAATAGGGCACTTGGCGTCCCATCCTGGATTTATCCATTCTGAACACCTTCTTGGTGGTCCCCAAATTCAAAATGCTAACTTTGCAGCACCTGCTCCCTATGCTGACAAAAAAATGCCCGGTTAGTTACCCTAGATCTAAAAGATGCTTACCTCCACATCCCCATCCCCATAAGGGAATCCTGCAGGAAATTCCTTAGTTTCAGAGCAGGCTCACAACACTTTCAGTTCTCTGCGCTACCCTTTTGCTTATCTACTGCTCCCAGGGTATTCACTAAATGCTTAGCCCTGGCCATAGCCTTTTGCAGACAGAAAAATATACAAGATTTACCCTTGTCTGGATGACTGCCTCATTCAGGCAGATTGCAAAGAAAAGCTCCTCAAGGACCTCCTCTTTGTCAAATCCCTCCTAACCTCCTTAGGGTACACCATCAATGAGAAGAATTCAAAGCAAACACCCTCCAGGAAGATAATTTTCTCAGGAGCACTGCTGGACACAGCATCCCAAATGGTCTTCCTATCCCCAGAAAAGCAGAGCTTCCTGCCTCTCTTGTTTTACCCAGTTGGCTTCCAGAAGTCACCTTACTGTGAGGAAGTTCCTCTTGCCAGGCTTCACATGAGAAAACTTCAGTGGTACCTAAAGAACCTTTGGTGTAAGCACTCCCAACATCTAGAGACCTCTCTCCCTCTGATTCCCTCTATAAAAGCCGAGTTTCTCTGGTGAGCAGGGGCCTGTGCCCAGAACAAGGTTCTTTCCTTCACTCTCTGCCCAGCTGGACAGACCATTACCACCAACGCCTCAGACATTGCTTTGGGCGCTCAACTAGAAGGCAGGTGCACCCAAGGTCTTTGGGATGCCCAGCACCTTCCCTTACATATCAACCAGAAGGAAATGTTGACAGTACAAAAGGCTCTGACATCCTTCAAACCCCATTTCAAGCAAGGGGTTCTCCTTATCAAAACAGACAGCACCACAGCCACAGTAATGTGGTAGATCAACAAACAGGGAGAGACCCAATCTTACCGTCCATGCAGGCTAGCCATGAACATCTGGCTTACAGCCTCTTCCATGGGATTACACCTAATAGCCCAATACCTACCAGGGATCAACAACACCCTGGCAGACCACTTAAGCAGAAACTTATTGGACCCTCACGAATGGCAGCTCCACAGAAAAATCTTTTTACAAAAAACTCAGGCGTGGGGGACTCTGGAGATGGATCTCTTTTCTTCATATCTCAACTATCAGCTGACAAAATTCTGCACCAGGGAGTAACGCCACTTAGCGTGGAAGGTAGATACCTTGACCTTCCCCTGGAACACCCTCTTTGTGTATGCATTCCCTCCTCTGCTTCTTATTCCCAAGGTAAGGATCAAAATAAGGGAGGATTTACCAAAGGCCATCCTCATTGCTCCAGATTGGCCCAGACAACATTCGTACGCCTTACTGCACAGCCTGACCTTACAGCCTCCAAGGCAGCTTCCCCTGATCTCAGACCTTTTGACTCAGGTGGAGGGGATGCTGCATCCAGACTTGCAGACTCTCAAACTATCAGCATTGCTCATACTATAAAGGCAAACAAGGGGCCCCTGTTAAGCAAACCGGTCCTAGACTTATCACAGAGAACAGAAGCCCCAGCATCAGAAAATCTTATGCAGGAAAATGGAAAAGATTCTGCTCTTGGAGCCAGTCTTGGGGGGGGGGCAGTAATTCACAACCTCGCATCCCTCTTATCCTGTACTACCTAGCGGAGCTACTTAATAGTGGCCTGTCCCTCTCCTCTGTTAAAATCCATGCCTCAGCCATTTCAGCTCATGTTGATACAGAACAGCCCGTGTTCTGCCATCCTTTGATTAAACAATTCCTCACAGGGGCTTCTAATATCAGACCTCCCAGAAGGCCACCCACTCCAGCCTGGGACCTGGATTATGTTTTGGAAAAACTAACCTTACCACCCTTCAAACCTGCTGCTTCAGCAGAACTGAGATACCTCTCCTGGAAGACTAGTTTTCTCCTAGCTATCACCTCAGCCAGAAGGTTTTTCTGAATTTTAAGCACTGATGCCCATTGAGCCGTTCATCATCTTCCATGCAGACAGGGTCTCCCTGAGGACTAATCCCTCCTTTATGCCCAAGGTAGTATCTAATGTAACTCCCAACCAGGCCATACATCTACCCACCTTCTTTCCTAACCCTCAAAACAAGGGGAAAAGAATTCTGCACTCACTAGATGTACACAGACAGCTCAAACACTATCTTGACCATACTAAACCCTTCAGGAAAACAGAACAAGTACTTTTCAGATTTGCCCCAGGGGCAGAGGGAAAGCCCATTTCCAAACAAACCATTTCCAATTGGATATCGCATTGTATCCACTTCTGCTACAGATTGCATGGGAAACTCCCCCCTAAGTCTATTTGAACCCATTCCACTAGGACAGGCTCCACTTCCACAGCATTCCTCAGAAGAGTTCCCACCAGGGACATCCTGGAAGCTGCCACCTGGACTTCTCTCCAGGGAATTGTTATGGCTAGGCTTTTATAGGCCCTAGGGCTGATAGCCTAGTACCAACCTATGAACCTTTACCAAGCATTACCACCTTACCTCTATATTCTAAGGCTAGGGCAGGGTTTGCCTCTGCAGTTCTGCAGGGCATACTGACCCATTCCTAGGTCTCTTACTAATCCTACCACCCCTCTACTCAGCTTTGGGAATCCTCCCACAGGTGTTGACTGCAACAGTGAAACACAAAGAACATAATACAGTTGTGTACACTTACCGTAAATGTAGATGTTCGAGTGTATTCACTGTTGCAGTCCTGATTTCCCTCCCTCCTTCCCCCTTATATCTTTTTTCCTTAGAGAGACATAAGCTTCTTACAGTGGCTTTTAGCCACCAGGACCACTTTACCATATTTACTTGGGCCTCTGACTGGTTAGGGCAAGAAAAACTGATGTAATGGTGTCGGCTGCCTTCCTTTATAGCACTGACGACCTGACGTCAGTCAGCAAGCAACAGCAGCTGATGCAGAAAAACATTGACTCTAGTATTCAGGCTGGCCGAGGGCTACCAAAGCAGGGATAACCCACAGGTGATGACTGCAACAGTGAATACGCTCAAACATCTACATTTATGGTAAGTGTACACAACTCTACTTTCTGGAGGCATTCAGTTTGGGCCCATCTACATTTTGGGTTACCGCACTGGCAGATCTTCTTGATCTAGTTTTCTGCCGGACATGGAAGGAACCCAACACCGTAAAGCCTATTCCAAAACATACAGACCATCTAAGCAAGCTGAATCTGTATGTCAGTAAGTCAAAGTTTAGGATGGTCACTGTACATCTTGCAACTTCTGCACATGAAAAAATGGATGTTCTGTGTGGATCTCCAGGACGAGCTTCCATCTGGGAGCCAATAATTATCATTTCAGAGCTCTGCCCTTTGGCCTCACCACAGTCCCCCAGGTGTTAGTGTATGACAGTGGTAGCAGCTCACCTGCGACTGCAAGGATTCCAGGTGCTTCCATATTTGGATGATTGGCTCCTTACGGCACCAACAAAGCATCAACTCCTGCAGTGCACATTCCCAGAGAGACCAATGTACTAGCAGACAGAGTCAGCAGCTCCATCCTGAGCCTGCACAAGTGGTCCCTCAATCAGTCAGTAGCAAACCAGATTTTCAGCTGGTGGGGCCAGCCTTGCTGCGATCTTTTCGCTTCTCCCCTAAACAAGTGCAGCAGGTTTTTTGCTCTAATCCGTCCAGTCGGAATCCCAGAGGGATACTGTAGCCCATGATTGACCTTTGGGTCTCCTATATACTTCTCCTCCAACACCTCTGATCCCAAGAGTTCTACAGAAAGCCGGCAGATTGAAGATCTCACTAATTCTCATTGCCCCCTGCTGGCCTCATCAGGTTTGATTCCCCTTCCTACGGTCTCATGTGAAATGTCGCCCTTGGGTATTGGATCTATGTGAGGATCTGATCTCTCACCCATTAGAACATCAGCTCCCCAATCTCCAGTCCCTATGGTTAACTGCATGTTTCTGCACTTTCAGTGATTCTCACAAAGTCCAGGCTAACCTCACCATTCGAAAGAATTATTCTTACCTCTCAGAAACTGTCCACAGGAAAGGTCTACAGTAGCAAGTAAAAAAGATTCTCGATTTGGGCCTCCAAGCAAGAAATTGCTCCTTTTTCAGCCTCCATATCAACCATACTTCTTTTTATAGCTTCACTTTTCCAGGATGGAGCTATTTTCTCTACTATAAAGTTACAACTGGCAGCAATTTCGAATTTTCATATTGGAAACGATTCTGCCTTTTCTTCCAAGCTATGTAAAGTTTTTATGAAAGTTTTTTTACTTAGGCCACCAGTCAAAGATCCTTCTCCTCTGTGGGACCTAACTATTGTCCTCCAAGGTCTCACTCAGAAACTTTTCAAACCAACCGATTTTTCCGATATAAAATTATTATCTTGGAAAACAGCCTTTCTTGTAGTGATATCCTGTGCAGAAATGGTATCTGAATTGCAGGCCTTGTCCTCCAAGTCACCATACATTGTTTTCCATAAAGATAGGGTATATTTAAGAACTAACCATTCCTTCATGCTTAAAGTGGCTATGGAGACGAATATCAACCAGACTATAGAATTACCAGTTTTCTTCCCAAACCATTCCAACAAGGGTGAATACATGTTGCATCTCCGTGATGTTCATAGGTAAGTACATAACTTCTAATTCTGTTCTGTATTCAACTAAAAATTCAGTCTGTGCAGGTCTTTCACTTAGGATTCCCCTTTCCCTTTCTCTTTGCCTGTACTCATGATATCATTCCCTGATAGGGAAGGCAATCTCTAGACTGCAGTCCAAATGCCTTCTTGGCATCTTCCCATTCTTTTACCTTTCCCTCTCTAATTATTTGTTCTCAATACTTTGCTTCATTTGCCAGCTTCCTCCAGTAACTTCCAGCCCCCTTCTTGCCTATATTCTGTTTCCCTAATTGCAGTCATCCCTATTTTCAGAATATCCTTTCTCCATTCTCATGTTGGCTTTGTTCTTAATATACTTTCTGCTACTTTATGAATATAATATTTTGTGTAAGCATTATTCTCCTAAAGGATATGCATCCAAAATCCCACTCTTTCCTTATTTCTTGACTTTTCCCCCTGCTTCATCTTCATCCCTTTCCACTCTCAGTTGTAGCTTTCTGTTTGTGTTATGTATAAGACCGTTAACTGTCTAGCATTAAAATGTCCCTTCAAATCGAGTAATCCTAAACCTCATTGTTCTGTTGGAAGGATCAGATTTATCCCACTTGACTCTTCCACTCTTGCTTTCCCAGATAAAATCCTTCAACTCTTTATTATTTACTGTCCACAACTTATTTTCTTATTGATAAAAGTATGCTTGACCTGGGTTTAAAACTAAAGGGAATAAAAACCTTTTTACTGCTTGTATCTTGCTATCCATATCCATAGGCAAGAGCTTCCAGTTTTTATGTTTTCTTTAGCCTCTTTCCACACATCCTTAGCTGCCATAACAGCATCCTTTTTAACCCTCACTCCTAAGTAAGTAATTTTATCATGTCCTCATAAATATGGGTATTGCTTAACCAGTTCATGTATGGGAACATAGTTTACAGCTATAGTGTTTGTTTTATCTTCAGTAATTGTATATCAAAAAAAAAAAAAAAAATGAACTATCTCAGAATGTGCCACAGAACTGAGATGTCCTTTTCTGCTTTTATCTGGTTAAAAATAACATCTGTAAATAAAGCCATCTTTTTTGAATACCATACCGGTTTTATCCTTGAATTTCTCAGTCCCTTATTTTCTTTGCCAATGTTTCTAAATATAAGACAAATAAAGGAGACATCCCTACCTGGTTGCTCTGTACCGACAACTTATGAGAGAGGAGCTGTCCAACTTTGATGTTTGCCTCCGATCCCTCATATATTCTCCTAATTAACCTTATTATTGTGTCAGGAAATGCAAATGCTTCCATTGCCCTACTCATAAAATCCCAGCTTACTTTGTTGGATGCTTTCTCTGCATCAAGACCCACCATCTGCAGCAGTATTTTCTTATATTCTTCTTCCCTCTGGTTCATCGTAGTTCTATTGATGTTGTCAAATGTTTGCTTTCCCTGCACAAAACCACACTGATCCATATCTATCAATTTTAGCAACACCTTTGCCATTCATTTAGCTGATGTTCATCGTGTTTCACTGTTGCAGTCATTACAATTGGTTTATCCTGCTGGCAGGCTACCCGCAGTCGGCCTGAATTCCAAAGTCCTGGTCCGGCGTCGGTTGCTGTTGCCTCTTCCCTGACATCAGTGTGCCAGGGGTATAAAAGATGCAGCCGATGCCATTTTCTTCAGTCTTTCTTGCCTGAAGCAAAAGCAGTTCGCAAGTGCCGGTCGGCCGACTCCTGAGATTTTCAAATTCGAATTTCAGATCCGAAGTCTTCATTAAAGCTAAGTACCCCGTTGGGGAAACTTTTTTCTTGCTCCAGACTGATGTCAGAAAAAGTTAATAATTGTATTTCTTGTGGGAAGCAAATACCTCATAAGGATTTTCATTCTTACTATATTCCTTGCCTAGGCCCTGACCACGACGTTGCTAGTTGTCGGTTTTGTGCTAGATTTAACCAATGCACTATTAAGCGTCGGTACGATTTTGCATTTCATTATTTTGGCAGAAGATTTAATTATATAATGCCGTCGGAGCAACTGACTACTGGAATTTATAAAAAGCCCAAAGAAAAAGAAAAGGACAGGCATCCGAGGTCCAAAACCGACAACGAGGCTTCGGCTAGGCCAGTCGCCGGTTCTCAGTGAGGCGCTTTCGTAATCCCTGATGCCCGCTACCTCAGAGCCACAGGCAGCTTCCGACTCCCACGTGTAGCCGACTAGGCCGCTGAAAACTCAAGGTATTGGACCCTCGGAAACTATTCCCTCAGATGGGTCCGGAGCCGCTGAGCAGACATCAACTTCTGAGAGTGTTTTCAGACCTACACAGTTATATGTGAAAACGACTTCAGCTTCAAAGGCAAAGACTAAATCACCTCTAAAGACAAAGAAACAAGTGCAACATTCCCCTGGACAGGCCTCCATGCCTAAAAAACAAATGCTTAAAATGGCTGAAGACCTAATTACTTTGATCAGGGGTTCCCAACCCCCTCCTGATAAGAGGCCTAGGCAAGAGACAGAGTATAAATCTTCAGATCAGGTTTCCATTTCCTCTGATTCCTCTTCTGAACAGGAATACTCTCTTCCTCCTTGTGAGGATTCCGATGCTGAAGAATCTGCCCCTTCAGCCTCTCCTCCTGAGGATTATTCTTTTGGGGAGACCCTGCATACTGTGAGGGAGCACTTCCACTGGGAGAGCCAAGAATACTCAGAATCTGAGAAAAGGCTCAGAGATTTTCTTTTACTACCTCAGCACAGGCCCCTTGCTATTCCCCCTGTTTTAGACATTGTAGATGATGTATTTATAGAGTCCAGTCTGACTCCTGACTCTTTACCACCAGCTCCTGTTAAGCCAGACAGATACTACAGGGTTCCTGACTCACATAAATTTCTTTATAAAAACCCTGCTGCTGACCCAGAAACTATCTCTTAGGGTCCCAAAGGGGTCAAGGCTTCCACTGCAAAAAACCCTATCCCCTCTGATAGGGATTCAAGGGCCCTGGACAGATGGGGGAAAAGATTTTCACTTCTGCTACCTTGTCTGTAAGGGCTTTAAATTGTCAGTTTCATATGCTTAAATATCATAGGTTCATAGGTTCATACTAGGCTATCTGCCCTAGGGCATTTATAAGCTTAGCCAGAGTGTGTTTGGCTTTCGCCACCCATTTTAAATTAATTTTGCTGTGCCCTTTTTCAGCAATATCTTATGTCACTTCTTAAACAGAAAATGTTGACAAATTCTGAATGTGCAGAAAATAAAGAAATGCAGGATTTATTGCATGCATCTGAACAAGTGGGAAAGCATACTTTGCAATGTGGTTTTGAGTCTCTGGAGGCCTCCTGCAGGACCGCTGTTACGGGTTCTGTCATTAGGAGGCATGCTTGGTTAAAGGAACAGAATCTGCCTGATCATGTTAAAGCAAAATTATTAGATGCTCCATTACAGCATGATACCTTGTTTGGTGTTAAAGCAGAAGAGGTCTTGAAGAAAATGGAGGGCAAAGCTAAATCTATGCAAACAGTCAAGGGTTTCTTACAGGTACAGCCTCCCAGATTTAGCAGGAACTGGCCTACAAAGAATTGGTCCTTTCCAGTCTCAGACAGGCCACAAAGAGGCAGATACAGACGCCCCAGAGGCAGATCCCAGCCCCAAAGCTCATACAGGCCTAAACAATGGGGTGCTTCTACCTCCAAAAGCGGAGAAGATAAATCACAGCCATACAGGAAACAGTCTCAATGACTTTCCCCTGCCAGCACCAAGCACTTATCTTCTGGCAGCTCCTTTAGGGGGAAACTAGCATTTTTTTCACAAAATTGGCACATGATCACCCAGGACAAATGGGTCTTGAATATAGTGTCACAAGGCTACAGGTTCCATTTTCACACCCTGCCAAGGGCAAACGGTATGCCAGACCTGCCACACAATCAATGGGCAGAGGCACAAAAACAAGTTTCATCCCTCATGGACATGAGGGCCATCCAGCGAGTACCACAGCAAGAGCAAGGACTAGGATTTTACTCGACTGTTCTTGGTGCCCAGAAAGGACAAAGCCTGGAGACCAATACTGGACCTGTCTATTCTAAACACATTTCTAGATATTCCAAAATTCAAAATGTTGACTCTGCAGCAGCTTCTGCCCATGCTGGGTAAGAAGGCTTGGCTTGTGACCTTAGATCTAAAAGAGGCATACCTGCATGTCCCAATCAGACAATCATGCAGAAGATACCTCAGATTTATAGCTGGCTCAATGCACTACCAATTCTCTGCACTGCCCTTTGGCTTATCTACTGCACCCAGGGTCTTCACAAAATGCCTGGCACCAGTAATTGCATTTTGCAAAGAGGAATACAGATACATCCTTACTTGGGCAACTGCCTTATTCAAGCAGAGAACAAGGACATTCTACTACAGCATCTGGCATTTGTAAAAAGATTACTAACATGCCTAGGGTACACAGTAAACGAAAATAAATCAAAACTAGTACCCTCTCAAGAGATAATATACCTGGGTGCAAGCTTAAATACAACTGCCCAGATGGCTTATCTCACGCCAGACAAACAAAGACAACTGACTACTTATTTCAAAATGTTGGCAACAAAAACCCAGTTATCTGCAAGAAAAATTCTGCAGGCATTGGGCTTCATGGCATCCTGCATTCTGCTAATTCCATATGCAAAATTGCATATGAGGAAACTACAATGGTATCTAAAAAGTGTTTGGACACAACATTGCCACAGCCTGGAAACAATAATTACCCTCATTCCCTGCCTGCAACAGGAGTTTTGATGGTGTGCAAAGGCCTGTCACCACAACAAGGGACAGCCTTTCACTTTACCCACAGCCAGGCAGACATTAACAACAGATGCATCAGATTATGCCTGGGGGACCCATATGGCAGGAAGATGTATTCAGGGCACATGGTCCACAAGCCAAATGCATCTACATATCAATCAAAAAGAGATGCTAGCTGTTCAGAATGCCCTGACAGCCTTCAAGGATCTACTTCATCTTGGACAACTATTGATAAAGACAGACAATACTATGGTCATGTGGTACATAAACAAACAGGGGGGCACACATTCCTACCCCCTCTGCAGACTAGCCATGACTTTGTGGGACACAGCATTGACATACCAAGTACACCTGCAAGCACAGTTCCTGCCAGGAAAGATAAATACACTGGCAGATGAACTAAGCAGAAACCTAATGGATCCCCACGAGTGGAAATTGGATCCACAAGTCTTCAACATGATAATAAGGAACTGGGGATGCCCGGACATAGACCTATTTACCTCCCCTCACAACTGCCAACTACAGAGATTCTGCACAAGGACTTATCACAAGCAAGCATGGAATGTGGATGCTCTGTCTTTCAGCTGGAAAAACTTAACTGTATATGCCTTTCCTCCACTGCCTGTCCTCCCAAAGGTACTCATAAAGGTCAGACAAGAGAAGCCAAAAATGATACTGATTGCCCCAGACTGGCCCCGCCAGCACTGGTACCCAATCCTAAAGAACTTGTCTCAATGCCCAGCCTGGACATTACCTCAAATTCCTCACTTATTGACCCAACAAAACAGTCAGATCCTGCACAGCCAACTCAGGACCTTAAATCTGGCAGCATGGCAGATAATGTAACCATTCAAAACACACCTCTCTCTAAAGCGGTGATGGATGTTATTTTGGAGGCCAGGAGGCCTAGCACCAGAAAATCTTATGCAGAAAAATGGAAGAGATTTTGTGCTTGAAACCAGGCACAAGGAATTGACACGATTGTATCAAATATTCCTCAGATTTTGCAATACTTAACTGAGATGCTGGACAAAGACCTCTCCTTTTCATCAATTAAGATTCATGCCTCTGCCATTTCAGCTCATTACAATACAGAACCACCTATTTTTTCTTATCCATTACTAAGGCAGTACCTCAGAGGGGCCAAAAATGTAAAACCTCCAAGCAGAGCACCAATACCTGCATGGGACCTCAATTATGTCTTGGAAAAACTCACGCTGCCTCCTTTTGAGCCAGCTTCTACAGCTGATATAAAATTCTTATCCTGGAAAACAGCTCTGCTCGTAGCAGTAACCTCTGCAAGACGAGTCTCAGAGTTACAGGCTCTCATGGCTGTGGAACCTTTTATCATTTTCCATCCTGACAGGGTTTCTCTGAGGACAAACCCGACATTTATGCCTAAGGTAGTGTCCACTGTGGCCCTGAACTAAACAATTCATTTGCCTACCTTTTATCCAAACCCACAGAATAAGGGTAAGAGACTTCTGCATTCTTTGGACGTTCACAGGCAGCTATGCTTCTACTTGGACAGAACCAAAGCTTTCAGAAAGACTGAACAACTTCTAGTGGCATATGCTGCAGGATCACAAGGAAAGCCTATCTTAAAGCAGACTATTTCAAAGTGGATAGGCCACTGCATTCATTTTGTTTCTGCTATTCACAGCATGGCAAGTCAGTGCCTAAAGGCATTAGACCACATTCAACCAGAGCAGCAGCTACTTCAGCAGCCTTCCTCAGAGGAGTACCAACCAAAAACATCTTAGAGGCTGCAACTTCAGTGCATACTTTTACAAAGCACTATCACTTACCTCTCTACTCTAAATCCAGGGCAGGCTTTGCCACTGCAGTTCTGCAGGGCCTCATAGCCTCTCCTAATTCTATTTAGCCCCAGCCTCCCAACCTTAGCTTTGGGATGCAACCCAATTGTAATGACTGCAACAGTGAAACACGATGAACATAGTACAGTTGTGTACCTACCATAAATGTAGATGTTCGAGTGTATTCACTGTTGCAGTCCAGGTTACCCACCCACCATCCCCCTTTCCTTTGCTGGGACTTATCTGTACTTCTCTATTCTATACAACCTATGTGGTGTATTTGCTTGTAGATGTAGGAAGAGTTTACTTTACTGCATGCATGCTTATTGGCATAAATTAGCCTACCCTTTTGGGGGCACCTGACATCTGGGGCAAGAAAAACTGAAGAAAATGGCGTCGGCTGCATCTTTTATACCCCTGGCGCACTGATGTCAGGGAGGAGGCGAAAGCAACCGACACTGGACCAGGACTTTGGAATTCAGGCCGACTGCAGGTAGTCTGCCAGCAGGATAACCCAATTGTAATGACTGCAACAGTGAATACACTCAAACATCTACATTTATGGTAGGTACACAACTGTACTTTACAGACATGAGCACTTTATAATCATAGTTTAAAATTGAAATGGACTTATATGAAGCTGGATTTGATGGGTCTCTACCATTGTTCAATATTACAGCCAGCGCAGCTTTTTTCCAGGATTTTGGTACTTTTCCTCCTTTTGAAATTCTGTTAAACAAAGGTTGCTAGCCAGAAGTTAAAGGTGCTTCAAAAAAGTATTAGTTTAAGGGTGTGCATGCTTGTATGTTTTTTTATTTTTTATATTTTCCCCTAACAGGTTTGTTTGTTTTTCAATTGAATTGTACAGTTTATAGGTCACATTCAAGGTGGGGAAAGTTCTGAAATGATTTATTGTGGCCTAATTTTTTATATCACAAAAACCTGGCATTTTAACAGGGGTGTATACATTTTTTTATATTCACTGTAAGTAATTCTCTTTTCCTTTATCCCTGATATTCTGCTAACTATCCAAACTGAAATCCTTTCTTTATCAAATTCACATACTTAGTTCTTTAAAATGTATCTCCTGTAGCATTGGTATTTTCACTGTGCATTTCTTAATATAATTAAATACTCTTTCCTTTTTGTCTATTCCTGTGAGACCATTCACATTCCAAGATAATGTGGAAAGTGTCACTGTTATAAGAAGTAATTATCCCCACCTGTTGTATATGATAGTTTTTTTAAATGTCTCTTTCCAGCTTTGTTGATATCTGCACCGACTAACGTTTGGCAGATTGATCCTTTATACATTTTTTCTATTGCCCTGCTTTATCTGTATTCTAGGTAAGTGCTTTGAATGAGTAGTATGTGAAATGGTGAATAGCACGCTGAAAAAGAGACCTTATATGTACCAGCTTGGCCTTATGGGGGGGATCTTGTACATGTAATTTGACTAGCTTTTACCAACCAGTGTGGGAGACACTTAACCTTGGATTAGGTGTAGTAGATGTGGTGTACTTGGATCTAGCCAAGGCATATGATGTCATTCCTCATGATGATATAATGAGGGCCATAAAAAGGAAATGCAAATTGCTACATCAACAAATAGGGAAATGGGGTAGAGCTTAGGCTGAGAGCACATAAGATGCCATGTCAGTTAGTAAGCATATACTATTAAGAGTTGCTTAGGAATCTGTTTTTTTGAACAGCTCTTCTTACAATTTTTATGAATAATTTTCCAAAGAAAAATAATGTTTGGATTAATAAGTTTGTAGATGATATATGAAAGTGGTGACAACTGTTACTAATATGAGGGTACAGGAAATAAAAGGTTATCTAGATAAACTTGAAGGGAGTGGTCAAGCACAAATGGTATGGAGTTTAAAGAAATCAAAAGTTGTACATTTTGGGGTAAGTAATTCCTGTTATCCATATGCTTTAAAGAGTAAGAGCACGGATGCACTGAAATATGTTAGGGACTTGGAGTAGTATCTTAGACAAAAATTTGATGATGACTGTTAGGAAATATACATGTAAGAGAGATTCTATATTCTTGCAGGAAAGAATGTTTTACTTCCATTATTTAAAGCTGTGATTAGAATGATTATTGAGTTTTCTGCAGCTGCATGTTCATTTAACACTTCGCATTTAAGTAGGATAGAAATTTTTTACAAGATGGATTATGAGTGTAAGAAAGTTAGTTACAAGAACAGGTTGGAGAGACATTCTCTTTGCTCCATAAGCTACAGATTTTTTAGGTATGAACTTGTACTGTTATATAAATGTATGAAAGATGAATAAACTGTTGCTGCTGCTGGTTTGGATACAGAGAAAAGAAAATATATATTTGGGACAAGGAATAATAGTTTTGTAGTGGAATTCCCAAATTCCCATTTGTGTCTTCATTGGGTAGAAAAACTTTCCACTATTGGGCAGGTTTCCTTTGGAATGCAGCCCCTACCAGAATAAGGAAGCAGGTACATTATATTTATTTAAGGACCTATTGAATAGTGGGTACGTAGAAGAGCATCTAATCCATCTTTGAAAGGTGGTATATTTATAAAAGGCCTTGAGAAGTCTTAGTTTGTAGATGTATATACTAACGTTGACCTGTTTATTTCTTGTTAGGCCTGTTCTTAGTGACCAGATCTTGGAACTTCAGACTGTAGGTAATCATAGTTGGTACACTACAAAGACCGAGGATTCAAACAACTCCAGTAGATGTACAGCCACAAATAATCCCAAACGAATAAAAGGTAGGGACTTCTGGTGTTTAATGCCACTAGTTTATTTTGTACATTTTCGTCAAAACACTTCATCAGAAATGAACGCCGGAACTAAAATCACACCCCTATTTAAATGCTCCTTAAGTTGTTAATAGCTTTGAGTTTACTAATTATTCAATTTGATTGTAGATATAAATAGGGGTGTGTTTTTTAGTTCCGGTGTTCATTTCTGATGAAGTGTTTTGACCAAAACATACATAATAAACTAGTGGCGTTAAATACCAGAAGTGCCTGCCTTTTATTCATTTGGGATTATTTGTAGCAGTGCATCTACTGGAGTTGTTTGAATCCTCTGTCTTTGGAGTGTTCTGAGTGTTTTAGTGACTGAGGGTACCCCTATCAGATTCATGTTTATTTGGTACTGTTTTTGGGGCTTGTGACTGCCCTGGTTGTTATGGCAGCCAGTAATAGTGAAGCTAGACAGCTAAAAACTCTTATCAGTCATTTGTCTCAACTTATTGAGCTGCTGACTCCTTCCTGTTAATCACCGCCAAAGGGCGGATCCATGCATTAATTTCCTGGTAATCTGGAAGCTTTGTGAACAGCCGTTAGTGCTACACAGGCTACTAAGAACTGCCTTGAGAGTTCTGTAAGGCAAAATGGGGCAGGCAATGGTGATTTAGAGTTTGAAGAAGCACCTATAATTCTAGCTGGAGCGAATGAACACAGTGAAGTTAACTTTCAAGCTGGGACTTCTAAACAAACTACTTTACAAGATGACTGTTGTAATGTTGACTTAACGATGAATTCTAGTGACTTTAATGTGTGGCTTGAAAGATGCTTTAACTTTGCAGCTGTTAACACTGAAGATTTGACTGTGTATAGTAATGCAACATATGCTGACAATGTTAATTTTTTGCAAATGCTTATGCTTAAACACCGTTCATTAAATCTTGATAATATTTATCTTAATGAATGTTTAAAACTGGGAATTTTGCCTAAAGGTCTTAAGCTTAGGAAATTTCCCAACAATGTTGTTGATGGTTCGATTTTTCACCAAAATTTGTTACATATTTTTGATAGAGCTGGTTTTGAGGTAATGCAAGTCATCATTAAGAACAATGAGTCGATTTTAAGAGATGTTTTTAAGCAGATAGAAATTGTCAGTTGGAAAATTACAGAAGATTTATTATTTAAAGTAGATGAATACCGGAAGCAGTATATGGATATTAGGGTCACTGTTGACCAAAAATATAATCACATTTTTGAGAGAAAAAAAGAGGAGAATTGACAGGGATTTGATTGAGTACAAGGAAAAAAAAGAGTTATCCTAAACCTAGGGGGGTTGCTGACACTTTCAAATAGATTGAAGTTTAATAACAAAGGGGACACTAGCCCTAGAGATTACTGGGATGAACAAGAAACTGAATTGTCTCAAGGTGAGCCTAGTTTAAACTACTAGGACCCTGTTGAATACCCAACACTCAGGAGGTCTGAGAGGCACCAGAACAAGTATTCCAATAGTTATTACTGGAGGGGCAACAATATAGGTTGGACCAGTGGGAAAGGCAACAGGAGGTATTAAATGAAACACCAGCCTTATACCTTCAGTCTTTTACTCAAGAGGAGCCTATATGTACCTTTAGGGGATACAACATATTTAATTCTAGTAGCCTGGACATTAAAGAGATTTGTTTTTCATTATTTTATTTATATAAGGGATTCAATTTTGTCCCCAAGCGGAAGTCGGACATTAGTAGAGTAATTATTGATCATAAAATGTTTCTGTGGAAAAAACATTTTGAAATAATGATGGGTGAAACAGAACATAGATTGGTCCATGAAGGTCTTAAGAGAAAAAGTATTTTTTAACCCTCCCCCCACCTTCAGTTGAAACATTTTGAGTTGATGGTGGAGAAAGAACTTAACATAGCCATACTGAACAACAGATTTTCACCTAATCTTACCACTGAGGGGTATAATCTATTCAATGATATTAAGCACAGTAAATATGTAAGGGTTATGAAACCAGATAAGGGAGGGGGGTATGGTTTTCATGGACACCACTATTTACGATGCAAAAATGTTAGACATCCTTGGGGAACCTGGAAGGTATACCAGGGCATCCAAGAATGAAATCAATATTGCCCATCAGCGGATCCATTTAGCTTTGAATGACTTAATGCTTGAAGGTTTGATTGATATAGGTACTCTTGAATTTTTAACCAGTGATAAACCCCAGATTCCCTCTATATTTGGGATACCCAAAGTACATAAGGATATAAATGATCCCCCACTTAGGCCCATAGTGGTGGCTGAAGGATCCATTACTGCCCCCTTAGCAAAATACCTTGATGTAAAGTTGAAACATATCCCCTAATGAGAGCAGTTTGTTTTAAGGGACTCGTGGGACATGTTAAGGTGTATTAAGTCTGAATTCCTACATCCACAATTGTTGTTTGTCACCATAGATGTAGTTGATCTATGTGGATGTATTCCACACAATATTCGTTTGGTTTGGTTTGAGGAGGTAATTAATGATTGTGGTGATTTATCTTTCAACGAATTTCGAACATGTGTTGAGTTGGTGGATCTGGTGCTTAACAATAATTTTTTGTTCTTCGAGGGGGAATTTTTCCATTAAATTAGTGGGGTTGCTATGGGCACTAGATGCGCCCCGGTATGTGCTAAACTTGTCCTTATGTACTGGGAGCAAAAATATGTTTTGGAGTCCCCATTTAAAGATTGTTGGTTCATCTACAGATGGTCTTTGGATGACATAGTCATCTTTTGGAAGGATACAGAGGATAGATTGAAGGAATTTTTGGATTATATTTCCAAGAGCACTAGTTTTTTGAAGTTTACCTATCATTGTGCTAGAGATGCCTTAATTATTTGGATATCACCGTCGGGAAAACACCAAGTGGCTTTAAATCAGAAATCTTCAGGAAAGAAACATATTCTAACGCTTTCCTCCACTTTAAAAGTGCCCACCCTTTTAGTCAGAAAAAAGGTATATTGAAAGGTCAGCTGGTGAGAGCTAGTTGTATGACCCCTGAGGACAGTGACTTTGACTTAGAGGTATTGAAGTTAAAAGAAATGTTCACTGAGAGGGGTTATCCTAGCGGATTGATAGAACAGTTGGCTAAGGATGTAAAAGAGGGTCGGCAAAGTAGATTTTGCCCAATAATAGGGATGGACAGCAGCGTGGTGGTAGAAGGGTCCATTGGACCAAGTACTGATGTTGCACCTGTAAGTAAGAATTATGAGTCTTCTTTACCACGGATTTTAGTGGGGATGCAATTGTTATTAGAGACATTTTGAATAGCGAATGGGGTAGATTCTCCCAGTTGTCTGACCTTAGAGGAGTTAAGGATACTTCTCTCATTTGTACTTTTAGAAAGGGTCCGAATATTAAAAATTTGATAGAAAGAAGCTTTTCAAATAGGACTAATCATTATAAATTAGGGACATACAAATGTGGTAGATACCCCCAGTATCCTCTGATAGCACAAGGTGAAGTGGTGACTGTAGAAGCATGTAGCAAATGCATAGCTACGACCAGCCGTTCCTCATGTGAATCTATATCTATATATAGCTAAGTGTGGGTCCTGTCCCGCTTTTTATAGTGATAAAACAGTGAGAAAGCTGAAGAGACGAATATATGAGCACACTAGGGACATTCGTAACCAAAATGTTAACGCCCTATATAAACACACACTGGTTTGTGACTAGGCTGTTTTTTCTTTGTGTGTGTTGGAAGAAATTCCCTGTGATGTGAGAGGTGGTCAGTAGGAGGCACAAATTGAGTACTGTGAGTTATATTGGCAGGTTGTCCTCAAAGCCTACAGGGAACTTGGATTAAATGAGAATGTTTCCCTTTTACCTGTCCTGAAGTTAAGGGCAGCAAGATTGTAATGTGTAGATTGTGCAATATTTATATACGTTTTTTAAAAAATTGTTTTTACAATTTTAATAAAATTATTATACATTTTGGATAGTAATATTTAGGATAATAAGGTTTATGGTTACAGTTTTATACATGTTTTTAAATGAGAACACATGACAGTTTACTTCAGTGCAGTGTTTGCATGGAGTCCAATATGCTTATTTTTGTTCTGTCTCTTTAAATATTCCTTACGTTAGTAATAGCTTTGAGTTTACTAATTATTCAGTTTGATTGTAGATATAAATAGAGGTGTGATTTTACTTCCGGTATTCATTTCTGATGAAGTGTTTTGATGAAAACGTGCATAATAAACTAGTGGCATTAAATACCAGAAGTGCCTGTCTTTTATTCATTTAGGATGATTTGCGGCTGTACATCTACTGGAGTTGTTTGAATCCTCGGTCTTTGGAGTGTTCTGAGTGTTTTAGTGACTGAGGGTACCCCTATCTGATTCACTTTTATTTAATCATAGTTAGTGTTTCCCAAGGATCGAGTGTCCTTCAGAAATCAAGTATATTTCTTCCCCAGAGTATTTTTTTGGTTGCCTTGAAATCAGCCCATATATTCATTCCCCTTTTGTCTTAATGGGTACAGAAGCCAGCTCAGCTTTTCCATAAAAGTGTATTTATGTGCTAAGAAATACTGACTTCATCTTTTTTGCCTCAGGTAAGAAAGGACCAACAGTGACCAAGGAAGCACTGTTCAGGTAGATTTTTAAAGGTTCTCTGCTAGCTCCATGAGTGAGAAACTCAAGCTCTAATACTGAGTACTTTCCTCTTAATTGGTCCTGTCACTGGTTTATCTTCTTGCCAGCCAGCATTTAGCGGTTTTTTCTGGAAGTTTGTGTTCTTGGGGATAGATATATGCTTATGTAATAATGCATTGTATAGTGTCTAAAATTGCTTGTGTAAGTGCACTCATCCCCTGTACCATGTCCTGCAAAATTTTCTTTTCTTTTGACACATTTCAGCTGTTGGTCCTTATTACTAGCAAAATAATTTGTTCTCATGCCCTTCAAATTATTTTTCAGTACTGAATAATTCAAAAGGAGGGATAGGAAAGAGGTTATCTTTGTGCCCGATAGGTATACCAAAGACTCCTCATGTAGGAGAAGTACTCACAAGAGGTAAATCCACACTCTCCACAGCCTTCTAGGCCTGTTGAGGGTGGAAATTGTCCTTAATTTGTGGGGGCGCAGTCCTGTTCCATTCTTTCATTTTCACAAGGGACTTGAAGCATGGAATGGGAACACCCCAAGCTCCCATCCTGGTGGCTGCCTGCCATAGTGTTTGTACTGCCTTTTCTTCTGTCTGACTGGCACAGGCCTGTCCCCACTAAGTCCTCCTATTTGAATACTGAGAGCAGTCATGGCCAAACCTTTATCTCCAGTGTTGTAGTAGAATAACCGATTCAGGGTGAGCCTGTGCCACTTCCCAGGCATAAGAAATCAGGCTATTGCCTGACTTTTGGAGATATCTCTATTAGATACAGGTGGCAGGCTAGACGGAAACCTCTCCTCCTCATATGCCACCTTTGGTGCACTCATAGCTGCATGTGGGCCCAATTCAGATTCACATTAACTCATTAAATGCAGTGAACATATGCTTGTGCAACCCATGGCATTGCCCTGATTTCAGAGCTATCAGATATCATTGGAATGTCAGGACAGGGAGATGCTTATAGGAA
This sequence comes from Protopterus annectens, assembly GCF_019279795.1. Classification (NCBI taxonomy): domain Eukaryota; kingdom Metazoa; phylum Chordata; order Ceratodontiformes; family Protopteridae; genus Protopterus; species Protopterus annectens. The sequence continues at coordinate 424,314,031 of NC_056747.1, read as the reverse complement.
AACAGGAAAATCTTTATTTCTTTGATAGTCAAAGTTTCTATCTCTTCAAGTTGCTTGATGACCGCATGCGAATGATGAATCATTTAGGGAAGCCTTGTGTGGTGGATGGGATTTTGCTTTTGTTGCTTTGAGCCATTCTTTGGTTCATCAGTGATGGATTCCCATGTCATCACTACCTTCAAGCAAGCCTTATTTTCATGTTATCATGGAAGCCAGGAACCACTCTTACTCTACTGATGTACTCCCACTTCTTTGCTAGACTATGCAAACTTTTCTAAAATCCTTTTAAATTAGAGAGGTCATGCAAATTCATACTTTTAGACTATTTAACCTGTATTGATTATGTTTGTATGCAGCACTTCTCCCTTTCATACATATGGGGAGTGTGCTTCAGAAATTTCAATGCATTCCTTAATGGGGTTTACAAGTTCAACTTAACTTTCCATTGTATGAGATTTTCTGTTCTTACCAATAATATCTTCGCAGTATGGTTCTAGTTTAAAGCTTTGTGCTGTAAAATATTTCAATTTTTTTTCCCTCAGTTCATCATCTTCTATAGCACATAATTTAATTTGCCGACCTTCATTTCATTTGCAAAGTTAAAATCAGTTAATATTACATTGAGAATCCTAATTGCTGTCTCCATGGTCGGGTTCTTCTTTTCTAGCAGTTCACCATTTCATAAAAAATGTCGGATGTTCCCACATTCAAGAACATTTGAGTGCCCATTCCTTTGATAATATTTGCTGGATACATAACAAAGCATGCCCTCTGAGCGTGCTAGTTCTTTTTTGGGGTTTACACAATTCAGATCACATTCCTTGTCGGATTACAAGTCAATATGTGCACTGGCATTGCCTTTGTTTTCTTAAGGAGGGGCATGGTGCTGAAATCTGCCAAAAGTACCAGGGGTTTCATCTTGCCACTTAAAGGTGCCATTGAGAGAAGACTTTTTGGCTCATCTTCTGACCAAAAATTGTGGTGGCTTTTGAAAGCTTTGTGTATGAGTATCAGTAAGGGGGTACACTACACAGTCCCAGGCAAGGGTCTGGAGCATCATTACCTGGGCATATTCTTGACTTTGAGGAGTTATTTCTGGATCTTAGAGAAGACTGCAAAGGCATAAGCTTTGAGTCTAAAGGAAGGAAGTAGAAGGCATCCATCTGCCATGTTGAGGGTGAAGGCAGCAACTTTTTAGCCTCATCATTGTCTAGTGTTACATACAGATCCACTTGAGGAATTTCCCAGAGAGATGTTTTTTGTTAAAAAAAAACCCCAAAAAATGACTTCCGTTTGTTACACGTTACCCTGTGCAAGTACATACCAAAGCTGTCTGTCAAAATATTCTGTTTGTCTGGTGGTTCAAATCCCATTCCCAATCATTTACTGCTTTTCTGCACAGAAGGGAAACCTGCATTCTCCCTTGCTATTGTGTGCTACAGGTCATGTCTTGTTGTCTATATTTGTGTGCAAGACACCTGGTCAAAAATTGGTCTGAAATGCTTTCCTAACTAAAGACACTTTTCTGGTGTCATACTAACAGCATAAAATAAATCATTAAATACATTATATGATCTCTCCTAGCTTAGTCTGAAGCATCTGCTTTTAGAGTCTGAGATAGCAATGAAGGCAAGAAAGACATTCTCATTCAGGATGAAATGTACATGCCACATTAACTCATTTGCATTTACTTGCAGTATTCTGATAATTTATTGTGAATAAGTTGAGGCTTTGTTCCATATTTTTGGAGCTAATGCCATTCACGTAACTTGTAGTTCAGTCTTTGTGTCGCTGAAATGGCGTTTGGTGTTTAGCCATTTTGGTGTCGTAATGTAGTCCTCAGATGGTAGGGATATGTACTCTTTGTGAGACTGTCTGTTTACAGTTTAGAGAACAGAATCTTGTACTGGAAGTCAAATCAAACAGCCTTGTGCTTCAGAAATTTCCTGTGGAAAGGATGAATTGCGATGAAGATAAGTGCCCTTGGTATCCCAAGTTATCATTCATAATTGTGGTTAATTCAAGAATTAGCTTCTTTGCTAAAACACACTTTTCCATATTGCATAGATGCAATGCTGTCATTTATTGGCCCTATTTTGGAGCTGCAAAGAATGCAAGTACAGGCTTGACGTAACATTTTTTCTCCAAGGGTGTGTGTGTGTGTGTGTGTGTGTGTGTGTGTGTGTGTGTGTGTGTGTGTGTGTGTGTGTGTGTGTGTGTGTGTTTGTGTGTGTGTGCGCGCGCGCACGCGCACTTGAGTGTCTGCCTGTCTGTCTCCTGGGGTGAGATTTTGACAAAATTCGTTTGCATAACCTCTGGGAATGGTTTGCATAACCCACTTGTCTGAAGTTGAGTGTTGCTGTTTAAATAATGGTATAATAAGAAAACTTTCACAGTGGGATGCTGTCTTATGCTTTGCTTCTTCTTTATAGGTTATCTTTTGCCTCTGACTAAGAGGAAAGTGAGGGTACAGGGGTATTTTAATACCTTCCATGTTTGCATCTGCTTGTTTGCAAGTTGAGAGAAAGTTAGTGTATTTAAACAGGAATCTGGAATTTATTCTGTGGACAGTCCCACCAGGACAATTGCTGTGGGCAAATCGGGTAGTACCAATAAGCATTTGTCCTTAAGGTGCATCCTGCTGCTGGAGCCCATTTCAGTAATCTTCTGTTTTGTTACACATAACTGTTTCCCACATTAGAAAGATGGTGTGCTGCCCTTATTTGACTTGTTGCAATGAAGTGTAGGTACACATCTGAAAACAGAACCCATCCAGTCATGTAGGAGCTATAGACAATTCAGCTGCTTTAAAGCTATTTCAGTTTTAGAGATCTTATGTACAGTTAAATGATGTAAACTCCCAGAACATGGCTTTTCATTCTTGTATCAATGATCAGACAGTGTTATATTAATGTTCTAATGTGTTGTTAAATTTGAAGTGGTGCCCAGTTTTGGATGATAAATGAAATAAGGTATGAAAAGGGCTAAGACAAGGTGTTTTTAAAGAGATTTTTACTGTATTGTTGAGACAGCAGTCCGTCAGTGTTTCTTCCATTTTTTTTTTGTTTGTTTTCTAGGATTTTCTTGAGTGCTTTTCCTTGAGCATTTCATCAGCTGATAAAGTTTCCAGAGAGTTCTAAGCTGGAGGTGCATTCTTAACTGGGAACATGTTTAAAAGTAGCTATCAGCATTGCTGTTAGGCACAGTGTGGATATTCCATCCGCTGATTTGGAAACCAGTTTGTAAAGTGGTTAAATTGTAATATAATGTGTACAAAATTTGATTTTCTGAACACCCAGAGTTGGGAGTTCCCCTTGCCCCCTTTTTGCCAACATCAGCAACTTGAATTTGTATAAAACCAAGTTTTAGGCATAGAAATCCATCTTCTATTGCGCTGTACTTTCTGATCACTGTATTTCTGCTAGAGCTGCTATTTAAAAACATTACATGGAGTTTTTCTGTTGGTTATGAAAATTAATATGTGCAGAATTAATGAATTTGAAGCATTTCCTTTGAATAATCACATCTCATTTTATCAACACTCAAGTTATTTAGCCCCAAAACATCTAAACCTGGGGCGTTTGCTAGTCAAAAAAACACGACACTCACAAGGTTAAAACAAAAACATTTTTTTTTCTTTTGTAGTCGTCAGCCCCTGATGTGGTGCCAAGCCGCACTCCCTCAAATTATGCATATGTGTTTGTATTTATGTTGTGTATCTATATACATCAACTCCCAAGATCACACAAATTCATAGAAGCTGTAGAAAGTGATGAAAATGCAATATTCACATTCTCAGTCGTCATTAATTTTAACTGCCATTGTAGGAATCTGGCAATCTTTGTGACAACATTATAAGTGTCAATCAGCTTACCACTGATGAACAGTATGTTTCCCCGAAAGTGAACTAGTATTTTGTGTACATCACAGTAGTCATTAGGATTCTTTATGAGAAACGCATGGGTTAGCTATTGTAACGATATAAAATTGAATACTTAGATCCACAGAGATTTAAAAGATTTTCTAAATATGGATCAAGTGGATTGTCTGTGATCTTTACAAGTTATTATAGAACCTTTGAAGGTAGGATCAGCAAGACTTTAGTCACATTATTGATTGTTCATTCACTGTCACATGCTAACACATGAGATTTAACAGAAAGTGCTGAAGCAGGATAAACTTCACAAAAGGAGTATTCATGCATATAAAACTACTTTTATTGTTTCACACAGACATCAAAGAAAATACATTTTACTTTGTGAGATTGTGTTGTGCATGTTGTCTGGGATGTTGAAGTGATAAAAGTGGTGGTCTCTAGGGCAGGGAAAATGGTTATTCCAGAAAGCACTGATGCACAAAGCAGTTTCTCAAGTAGATACACTTGAGTCAGAAAGGCCATAAGGATTTCTTCATCTTCCCATCAGCTTCTGCATGTCCTTCACATTTTAAGCACCCTCCACTCTGTTGTAAAATACAGAGAAGAATGCAGTACCAGGCATTTTAGGGACCTGAAGTTTTATAGGACTGCCATGGCAAGCAAGTACTGAGGGTTAGATTAACCAGGTGTATTGTAGACAGGATATGCAGGATGCAGAAAAACAGTATGACAAGTATTTGTTTTATTTAGTCTCTGATTTGTGTAGAGAGTATCTGTTAGTACTTAAGTGAAAATTTTAACCTCCATAAATGTACTAGTCCAACATTTAGTTGCTAAGTACAAACTTACTGCTGTACCTTCTGAAGTCATAGATATTCAGTAGCTTATAAAGAGTAGCAGTAGCCTAGGTGGTATTTAGTTCTCTACAACCAAGTATGCATGCTGCAAGTGGAGCAACAAAAATGCATATTACTCTCTAATTGTAAGGTAAATTTCAGTGATATGCAGAGAGAGACAGAGAAACGTCTGGTATAGATTCTCAGCCCTTCATTTTATTTTTCTTTCTATATTTAGATACAGTATAATGGGAAAAGTATTGATGTTGGAGGACGTACCACCAAGAAGTTAATCACAAACTTGGAACCAAATACTCACTATAAATTTGTACTGACCAATCGGGCTAACAGCTTGGGTGGATTGCAAGAGACTGTAGCAGCCTCAACAGCACCTTTAGTACTGAGCACCAAACCAAGTCTGATTCGAAAATCTGACCCAGATGGCACTCTGACCGTTATGCTTCCAGATGTTGAAACTTCAGTTCCTGTGAAGTAAGCCTTTAATTCTCCTCTGACATACACAGCTCTGTTCAGTAATGCATTTGTTTTAAATATGGTGATTCTTTCTTTTCTGAAAAACCAAGAAGTCACTAGATTTATCATAAAATGAGTTAAACAGATTAAAGTGCTATTATGAAAGATGAGTCAGTCTGTTATAGTTGTTTGTTTTTTCATTCTGTGTTGCTGTATTATGCCTTGCATATTTCTAAGGTGCACGAACCACATATCATCAGACGTTAGTTATACCCATGGCTGTAGAATACACCATTGTAGCAATGGGTTAGAGCTGTGCCATGCAAAGTACAAATGTACTGTTTGTATCTGTCGGTGTTTGTACCATGATGATTTATGGTTAATGGTTAATCTCCTTTAATTTAGTATTACCCAGGTCTTACTTTACTGTTTATTCCACTGAAGCTGCCACACATATGCCAGAGTTTGAGACTCCAATTTTATGCTGTTCAGTGAGTCTGCTCCATCTGAGAGGTATTTAAGTATGTGGTATAGGTGAAGCAAGTGGTAAGAACATGGTACCATAGGGATTTTTTTCCTTTTGTTCTTCTGTCCCATGCCCCATTAAGATATCTCTTTCACTTGTGCATACTTTCAATGGCACTAGAGCACATCCTTCTTGCCTGTCTGCTAATGCTGTTTGCGCTGGTAACTGTGATAAATCCCCTGATGATCTCTGTTACTTTCTTACTAAACTGGCATATACGTAACCAGTAACCAAAGAGTAGGTGTAGGTGTACTAAGGATTTACCCACTGTTTTCATGGTTTGATCATTAATGCGAAGCCCGAGTTGTTAAAGCCAACTGTGGGTAAATCCTCATATACCCACACCCACAAGTAATTGCTTGCCTTCCTTAAGTAATGCCTTTGTATAATGGCGCTGTAATGTTTCTCTGCTTTGTTTCCTCATTCTTCCACATTTGTTGATGTACTGCACATGAGTATAGGACTTAAATTCACACGCTTACACAGTACATCAGTGCTGTTGAAAACAAGCAATGGAGAAAGTCTGTTGCTTTCTGTTGTGTTTTTTTTTTTTGACTGTAAAATTGTTATAGTTTAGAGGCATGAGAGAGACGGGGCAGAAACACAAGGAAGATCAGGTATTTTTCTTTAGTTCTGCAGAACGTGCCTGATCTTTCTTGTATTTGCTGCATACCTTTCGACCTGTTAGGTCCAGAAATGTGGACAAAGTATTACATAATGGGGGAAGAAGCTGCAGAAAAGGTACCAGTTGTAAATGTTGCTCGTATAAACTTAGAAAGCTGCTAGAGTAAGAAGTTGTTTTATTGTGCATTGTCTGAATGATATGAAATCTAAAACTGAAACGCGAGTTATTATTTAGTGACTTCACTCCACAGTGATTTATTGAAAAACCACAAATTTTATGAGGAATAGACAAAATATGAAGCAAATATCTGGGCATTCTGTAAAAATCTGGACATTTGAGATGTATGAACTATCTTATACTAATATAAGAACGTTCATTCGTTCTTCAGCAGTTGGACTTTTTTTCTGTTGATGTATGCTGAATTTACAGTGGGCACACTGGTTGGGCTTACCAATCAGTGTGCACATTTTTGAAATGTAATGAGCTATTGTATAATTAGTCTGAATCAACAGACTAAAAGTAGGAAGCAAGAATCGTGTCATTGAGAAACAGTCCTTCTGAGGGCTGAATAGTATGCTACAAATATTGCCCATGAAGTCTGGTAGTGTGATTCCTCTAAGCCAGTAGAGTTAACCATCAGGAGAGCAAAAAAAGATAAAATGTGGTTACAAAGTTTGCTTTTCAGTTCTAGCTAGCAAATGAATATTTTTATGTTCACCATTCCTAACATTGCATTCAGGCATTCATTTTCTGTTGGATTACCGGCACTTGCATGTGACAGATCACTATGAACAACATGGTCTATAGTAGCCATTTTTATGTTTGACCAATATACGAAGAACTTTACTATAATGAAAATTAAATAATTATATTTCTGTTTTTTTCAAATTGTGCAATTCAGAGTTGTCTACCAGATTGGGGAATAGGGGGTACAAGGTAGCTTTCCCTCTGTAAAAACATTGATTCTAATTGTGCACTGTTGTGTTGCATTTATGATCACCTTTTGTAAGTTCGGTATTATTAGATCAGTGTTGTAATATTTAGCAGTACTGAATTTGGTAAGTTAAAGTAGTCACATTTCAATAAATTATCTCTCCATTTAGGTGGAAAATGAGTTTATAGCCCCATGTCCATTAATATCTAGCAGCAAGTGGGTATGTTTTGTATTTGTAGGATATAGAGTTTTGTACTGACAATTAGAGAAATGAACATTTGAACACACTGTAACATTACTGTATATTAAATTGCCTTGAGACAGAGAATGCACCATAAGAAAAAAACATACTTTATAAAGGCACAGCTAGACAAAGGATAATACAGTTCCTATCACCATATTGTTAAAAACTCAACTGCTCTGTTCCTGTTGCTGGAATACATTGTGATGCAACATCATTACGTGTCTTTACTTTGATGTGACTGGGAATTATACCCACCTAAAACCCAATAACAGGCATCTCTACTTACCAGATGTCATTATGTTATGCCCATTACCATGTTTTTGGAATGCTCTGGTTGAAAGAGTAACATCACTGCTTATTACTTTACCTTCAGACAAGGAAATCTCAGCCTCAGAAAAGCCCATTTAGACACCACTTCTTAAAGACTACCAGCAGGTCATGCACATGACAGTGCTGTTGGGATACTATCTTGCCCATTTCTGCTACTAGTCATCAGCTGGGACCCTGAAGTGAGGGAAAAATAAACCTTTGCCATATACCCTTGGTTCTTCTGACCGTCAGTCACTAGTTCCAACTGAACCATGTTTTGGGATTTATGAAGAAAAATTCTGCCATATGAATCGAGGTATGCTTGTTGTTTTAATGTGCTTATGTGATTGAGGGATTCATAAAAGTCAGACTGGTGACAGTTGTGAGCTGCTGAAATAAGAGTACTGTGCTAACACAGATTTGGACTGTAGAAGTTTGTGCAGTACTGAGGAATGCAAGTGAACATTCCTGCGCACTGTTCTGCCATTACTCCCAATGCATAGAGAGACTGAGAAGGGAACATAGCACAAGGTGGGCAGGTGCATATCCTACAATAATGAGTATGGCATGGCACTGGGACTCCAGTGATTCTGAGAGTCTTCCTCCACTCCTACCCTCATGCTGTTTGGCTAATATTACATGGAGGAGGCCAGTCCCATGACTCCCATCTCTTTACAGTTCCTCTGCTTCTGGTCCCTTAGTCTTATACCTCTGCTTCCAAAAGTCTTTGTAAATCTTGCTTTGTGCTGCTTGCTTTGTGTCTTTCTCGTGCAGTGGTATGTGAACAGTGTACTAAGTAATGTGAATAGTGTTGCATGCCACAAAATTGCATCTGAGAGATGGTTATAGTAGGAGTACCTGGGCACTTCAGTACTGCATTTCACTGGAATCTGTGCAGCAGGAATGATATCATGCTTCACTGATTTCATTGTAGGGAAGTGGTTCCTACTATGTTTTCCTTTTGTTTTTTTGCATAAGTTTACAAACATGTAGCATGTTTAATTTTTCATCCCATTGTTTAACAAAGAACAGTTGGTAATAATTTAAAGCATCATTAATCATCTAAAATCATACATGTTAACCTGTTTTTATCTATACAGCTGGTTAACTAACTACATTTTTAACTTGTGAAAGTTGTACGTCCTGTAGTGATGCACCTCCAGAGGATCTGTAAGCAATGTTGCAGGAACACGTGGAATGCATTGAGTGTTTCATCCTTTGCAGAATCAGTTATTTTGTCATTTGTGAGATCTTTGATTTCTCTGCATTAAAGGTAAATTTTCCTGAACACTGCAGGGGAGTTGATTTCCCTGCATGTTTTCTCCCTCGCTTGATTAAGTTTTCCTTAAAAAAGTCTACTTTTACTGAAAGATGCCAAATTCATTTGTTTTAAACTGCAATCGTCATCATTATGAGCATTTTAAGCTTGATTTAACAAATTGTTGATGTTTTACCTCTTGAGTCCTCCCTGTGTTGAAGTGAGACCTGATGCATTGCTACAATAAATGAAGCTGCATAAAAATTCTCTCTGCATAGAACTGCCATTAATTAAAATAGAGTAAAATGTTTAAAAAGTGTGTATGTATCTATAACTATATCTGTGTGTGTGTGCTCTCCATTCCTTTGATTGAAAACTCAAAATACTGAAACTTAAAATGTTGCAAACTCAAAATGTTGATAATGAGAATTTTCCTTTTCCCACTATTTCATACCTCTCAACTGTCCAAATTTTTGCCTCATATTTTTGGCCTATTCCTCATAAAATGTCTGTTTTTCTGGCAAATCGCTGAGGAGTGAAATAAATAATGTCATACGTTTGAGTTTCAGACTTCATTACCTTCAGAAAATGCATGCAAAGACATGTTGTTGGTCTAGCAACTTTCTAAGTCTGTATGGGCAATATTTAAAACCTGTCCCTATTTTTGAGCCTTTGTCCCCCCATTATTTTAGGCTTTGTCCAGATTTCTTGTGCTAAGTGGCCTCTGAGAGGTCTGAATTATACATTCTGAGAGATGGTGTATATAATTAGCAAATGGTGTTGGGGGTGCAAGAGGGTGACAAGTTTTCAATATTCTGAGTTTTCAACATTTTGAGTTTCAATATTTTGAGGTCTAGATCATGTGTGTGTGTGTAAAAGTAAAAAAAAATATATATGTATATATATGTATATGTATATATATATATGTATATGTATATATATATATATATATATATATATATATATTTGAGGAGCCGTAGTTTGGTTTGTGTCTGCATCTGTATTTTAATATTTCTCACACATAGAAAATAAAAATACACCCAGTTGTAGTCATTGATAATCTTCTTAAAGAACTAACTGAAGTGGTTTATGCACTTTTACTGAAACATTGTTTTACATCTTCACAAATCTGCATAGTCTGTGTTTGACATTTACTGCATGTCTTTGTGACACAAAATTTAATCTTTTGCTGTTGCATCTTTTTATGACTGTAGTCTGTGTATCATTATTGTGGGGTGAAGTTATTCCACAAAGCTTGCAGGCTATATTTCAGAAGCGTTATGAATGTTTCTTATTATTTACCCACTAATGTAAAAACTGATCTAATGTCTGTTACAAGTAGGATTTAGGTTCTTCATGATAACAATGATGACTGCACCTTCATGATGTTGTCATCGCAGCTTCTGGCAACCATATTGCAGCAATCTGTTCAAATGAGATGAAAGCGGTGAAAATTCTGATGAACTAGTGAAATGTGGCATAATGTAAGCCAACACTCTCTAGCTTATCTGTTTTACTTGCTGCTAAGAAACACTGTTTGCATAATTTGCTTGGTATTCTACTTGTAACCATGCGAAAGTTTCTGGTGTGAAAAACAAAGAAGTAAGCAGTTAGATAATCCCTGAGGTATTACTTGCATTACAGATCTGAATGGCGAGGAATGAAATAGGCATTCATTGGCTAAGACTCACTAAATAACGACCAATAGATCAGTTTCTAATTTCACATACCTCAGAAAATGCAGTGTAATGCAAAATCAATTATTCTAAAGACTTTCAAACTTTAAAACAACAAAATCATTATCACCTTTCAACACTAAGTACCTTTCATCCCCTGTGATATTTTACTCTTCCAGAACTGTCACCTAATGTAAAGAAATTTATGCTGCAAACTCCCACAATCAGCTACTGGCAGTTTACAAAATTTTGAAATTTCAGTATTGTATTCCAGTAGCACTCGGGTTCAGTATTATTAGGATTCAAAAAATGGATGGAACCTGCATGTGCGTGTGTATATGTATGCAGTTCAGTTTATTTGGCATTTGTTTTATCCTCAAAATGAACTGTGCTGGATTTTTACCAAAGGTTCATTTTACTGAACGTTCTTTAACCAAGTGTGATTGCATGAGAGTATTTGTTTGTTGCTGTTAGAAGTAAGACCTAGGTAATGGGATAAATAGCTTTAGTGTGCGTTTGTTTTATATGATGTGTGTCCTTTTGTCCAGTGCAGTGCTGCTGTTAAGGACAGAGTTTTTTTGGAAGCTAAGGTGCAGGACTCAGGTTGGGGTAAGGATAGGGTTCGGATTAAAATACATGAGTAATGAGGAAGCCCCCCTTCCTTACTCACTTGTGTTAACTCTGCCCCTGCATCTTTCTTTTGGAAAAATCCTTTTCGAAACAGTACTAATGTTCAGACAAATTATGCCAGATGGTATTTGGTGTTTTTTTTTTTTTTTTTATTTAAACTGATGGGTGTGCTCGGGGAAATTGTTAAGGTCTGTACCTTGTAGGTACAAGGTTTGATTCTGACCTCAGGTTATTAGCTAGGTTTAGAATGGCTCTTCAAATCAGTTTGCTTAATATTCACCTATAAAAAAGACAGTCTTTCTTTTGTGTTTAGTTTAATGTGGGCAGTTTACATTTATGTCAATGTCATGTGCTACAGATTTTAGTTGTTACTATTAGTATTTTATCAGTGTTATTGACTAGATCCATATATAAGTGTGTACATATATATATATATATATATATATATATATATATATATATATGTGTGTGTGTGTGTGTGTGTGTGTATATATATATATCTATATATGGGTCCCCTTCAAAACATCTAAAGCCCATGACATTGAATTTCATAACATCTAAGTACAAATCACATGAAAATAACATCCCCTCCACATATTGTTTGTTTGTGTTTTTCGGATTTTCCCGGTTAGGGGTCGCCACAGTGGAACTCCAGTCCGCTAATGATTGGCAGTAGATTTTTTACGTACTGGCTTGCCGGGCCTAACGCACAACCTTCATTGAAGGAACGCCCATTCAAGCATGTCGCTACACAGAAGACGCTCTAACTGAGAATCGAACGGGCAACGTCTAACTGTGAGGCGACAACGCTACCGCAGCACCACCACCGCAGTATCCCCTCCACATATAATGACACCAAACTACCAAACACACTTTTTACTACGTTTCTGCAGGGGGGGGGCCTGATACAGTGGGGTTAGGAAATTAACTTTTTCCCACTGTAGTGCGATCTTGGAGTTGGTATATTTAATTTACGGGGGGGGTGGTGCAGACTACCAAACACACTTTTTACTATGTTTCTTCAGGGGGGGCTTGATACAGTGGGGTTAGGAAATTAATTTTTTCCCACTGTAGTGCGATATTGGAGTTGGTATATTTAATTTACGGGGGGGGGGAGTGCAGGGAGGCTTGCCCCCCTGCAGAAACAGCCCATGTCCCAATACTCACACTCCACTTTCCTAAGCACAAAGCACCCTGGAGAATATTAGGGTCCAACCTAACACACATACTGGGCAACTTCAACTACCCCTCTATCAACTGGGAAAATACTCATGTACTAATACACTTGCCCAACATTTCCTGGAATTCATTAATCCCAATGACCTGGACCAGTTCATTCTTACCCCCACTAGAGGTAACAACATCCTTGACCTGGTCGTTACTAGTATGGGTGACCTTTGCTCTACACCAGTAGTCAACCCTTCCCTGGTTAGATCCGACCACAAACTAATCACCTTGGAAATCCACATCCCTCCACCACCCCCCACCCCGCAAAGGTAACCACCATGAAAGACTTCTTCAAAGCTAACTTTGGGCTCCTAAAAACAGAGGTGACTAACTTCACGGCACCCATGCAAATGGAGAATAGTTCCACGATCGCCAAATCATATACCAATGCACTGTACGAACATGTACACAAATGCATGGATCCCGCCATACCCAATAGAACCAAGACACTCTCCTCCAAAAAACGGAAGCAAATCTGGTGGTCCCCTGCCATAAACAAACTCTACAACAGAAGGAGGAAACTGATGCGGATTAAGGTGATGTCCCAAGACTGGAAAAACTCCCTTATCAGCCTCAACAAAATGGTGAGATCCCTCATCAAATCCTCTAAAGCTAGCTATGAAAACAGAATTGCAGCAGATAGTAAAGAGAACCACAAGGCTTTCTATAGTTATATAAAGAATCTCCACGGCAATACCCAGATTTGCTCTGAGCTACTGCACAATGGTACCTCCTATACTGAGCCAACAGATATTGCCAATATACTGGCTGACAGATTCATAGGTTCATATGTAGGTACTAGGCTATCGGCCCAAGGGCCTACGTAAGCCTAGCCAACAAGGTTCCCTGGCTTACACCACCCAAGAAAGTTATTTTCCTGTGCCACTGTCGAGCAGAGACACAGAAGTGATCCCCGGGGTGTATTTCCTATTTCCCATCCACTCATCAAGATTTTTCTTGAAGAGTGCTAATGAAGAACTTTGCTTGACATAGATGGAAATCCTTTTCCAGAGTAGGGGAAGTCTCTGGGACAGGAATCTATCCCTCCAGCATGTCGTGTTAATTGTGGTGACAAGGTTTAGGTCCCTAGAGCATGTAGCGCGGAGGGATTGGGATTTCTTTAGGTGTAGCATGTCCAACAGCTCTGGGTTTGACATAGCTTTATATGTTAGGCAGAGATCACCTCAGAGTAGGCGATATGCTGCGGAGTAAAGCTGGAGTTTTTTGAGGCGGTCAGTGTAGAGCATTTGTTTGAGGCCAGTAATCCTCTCTGTGAGGTGCTTCTGTGGCCTTTCCAGCTGCTGCAGATGTCTTGTGAGGTAGATTCCAAAAGGGGCGTTGTACTCTATAATGGGTCTAATGAGTGTCGAGTAGAGGGGAACAATGACCTCTTTTTTCCTGAAGGAGAACCCTTTTTATGATGAGGTGTGCCACGTACAAGGACTTCCTGACTACTGTGGCGATGTGACTATCAAAGGAGAGACTACTGTCCACCTGGGTCCCAAGGTCTCTTATCACACATTCGGTGTTAAGTAGATTGCTGCCTATGTGGTATTTCATGGGTACAGAGTTTTTACCAAAGGGGATGACACTGCACTTTTTGGCATTGAGCTTGAGGCCATGGCTCTGACACCAGGCATCTGTCTTAGCCAGGCCCTTCTGTAGGATGTCCACATCATTTGGGGACTTGACTGTGGCTCCTAGTTTGCAGTCATCTGCGAACGTTGTTAGCCAGAGGCCTTCTGTGTTAGCCTGTACTTCAGAGAAGTAGA